>NW_027529453.1:819049-1010706 GCF_008692635.1 Crocuta crocuta | reverse complement strand
CTTTAAAAAAAAAAAAAATATATATATATATATGTATATATATATATACACATAAATACATAACTCTAAGGTATTGAGAATCAGCTGTTCTTTTAGTACTTGTTTATTTTTAAGTAATCTCGACACACAACATAAACTCACTACCCCAGATCAGAAGTCACAGGCTCCTCCAGCTGAGCCAGTCAGGCACCCACCCTCCTTGTGGTTCTTATGATTGCAAGATACTCCCAGCAATAAGCATAAGGAAATTGAAAGGAAAAACAAAAGATTTATTACTTACAAATCCTGGAAATTACACCTGGAGCCATACCGGAGGTCACAGGTAAACAGAGAGAGAAAAAGGGGTAGGGGCCTGGAATTCTGATTTTATGGGGTTTGAGGATTTTAGGCCAGATTCCTTGGGAGAGATTTAAAGCATGGGAGGTTAAAAACAAAACAAAACCAAACAAACAAAAAGTAGCCCTAAGGGTCGGTTATCAAAATTAACCAAGATCTGTAAAACAAAGGATCCTCACTAGACAGAGATGGCCTCTTTTCCAGGCAGTAGCAGTCAATTGGTTATTCAGATGGCCATCTTTGAAATCTCAAGTCATACATTTGCACTACAAAAAAGAAAAAAAAAGGAAGAAACACAGTCAGAGTTTATACTACTCTATCCAGTCCTGTCTGCTAAACATTCCCAGCAGGAATCTTAAGTTTTAGCCTTTAAGTTTTACCCTACTGATGGACATATTCATTTGAATCCTAATCTCTTTACTGTTTTGTTTTTTGTTTTGTTTTGTTTAAAAGTTGCTTTCTGGGGCGCCTTGGTGGCTCAGTCGGTTGAGCATCTGACTTCGGCTCAGATCATAATCTCATGGTTCCTGAGTTCAAGCCCCGCGTCCACCTCTGTGCTGTCAGCCAGCTCAGAGCCTGGAGCCTGCTTCAGATTCTGTATTTCTCTCTCTCTCTGACTCTTCCCTGCTCACAGTCTCTCTCTCTCTCTCTCTCTCTCTCTCTCTCTGAAACAAATAAAACATTAAAATATTTTTTTTAAGTTACTTTCTTCCCGCTATATCTCTTAACAACCGAGTGCTGTGGAAAACCACCTGCTCAGCATTTAATCAATCTGTGCCTTCTTAAATTTATTTATTAAATATCTATTGACTGTATCATGTACCAACCTTTCCGTGATCAACACAGGAAATAAAGTAGTCGTAAAATAAAAGTAGTAGGGATATTCAACTAAATATGGGAGAAAAAAATAATGCCATAAAATTGCAAAGACAGAAAAAAGTAGGTGAAGAGTGGACAATATGATGTGTGTGAGGAGGGGAGGTGGGTGTGTGGAAGGGCGGCAATCCTGATATGTGGCTCTGGAACGAGCATTCTGAAAACTGAATGCAGAGGGAGAATCAACCATGTAGAGAAAGTAAAATAGCCCTTGCAGTGAAGGGAAATGAAGAGGGAAAGGGAAAGTTACTGAATCCCTTTGTGACTGAATGAATACATCAAGTAGGAGAGCCACCTGAACCAGCAGAAAGTGGTACCATAAGAATGAGTGGCTTGGTAGCTAGATCACAATGAGGTTATTATATGTGAAGAATGTCACAATATCTTTTTAAGTTAACTGAGAGGCCACTGATACGTGTAAGTATTGAAGAAACCAGTCTGGATGGTGTTGTGTAAGTCCCACTGAAAGATGGACATGGGAGGAAGTGAAAAATATATAGATACACAGACATAGATACATTGGCATACTGGTACTCTGAATTCTGACCCTCTGAATGTTCCCTGTAACAAATTTGAAATAATGGTTGTCCCAAACTCAAAATTGCTATTGAAAACATGCAATAATGAATTTGAATTTACAGATTTTTATGGACTGATGTTTGTTTTCCCCCAAAATGAATAGGTTGAGGTCCAAACCCTAAAGTCAATTCAGGGATCATCAGGACGACCACTTCCACCACAGACCCAGGGCCAGTGCTATTCCGTCCTCAGTATCCAGGGCTGGGACCACCTGTCGGGTTTCTGTGGCCTGAGAAGATCCAGTCAGGTGCCATAGAGACAGGCTGCCTTCATAAGCAACTACATGAGCAGGCCCCTCACAGAAGACGGAAGTGTCACAGGGACCCCACAGAGCTGAGTGACCAACAAGAGTGGAGTCATAATCCAACGGGAGTGGAGGTTATGAGAAGAGGAATAGAGATCTGGGTTTACTCTCTTTCCGTATGCACACAAAGTGTGTGAGGACACGGTGAGAAGGTGGTCATCTATAAGCCAGGAGGAAGGCTTTCACCAGAAACCAACCCCACTGGAAACCTGATGTCAGATTTCCAGTCTCTAGATCTGCAAAATAATACATTTCTGTTGTTTAAGCCACCCCGTTTATGATCATCAAACATCTAGTTGTGCACATGTTTAGGGGACAATATGTAGACAGCTCTGCAAACAGAGTGCCTCTATCCTCCCCATTGAAATCAATCTCATGTTTAATTCCTAAAATATTTTGTTCATTGTAGGTATAACCTTTCCTACATTAATAAAATGTAAAAATATCTTCTCAGCACTTGCAAAACTCAGTAAAGAAAGTAACTGAGCCAGGATACCTGGGTGGCTCATTCCGTTAAACGTCTGACTCTTGATTTTGGGTCAGGTCATGATCTCAGGGTTCATGTGTTCAAGCTCCCTGTCAGGCTCTGGGCTGACAGGGTGGAGCCTGCTTGGGATTCACTCTCTCCCTCTCTCTCTGTCCCTTCCCTTTCTTTCTTTCTCAAAATAAGTGAATAAACTTAAAAAGAAAAGAAACTCACTGAGCCTAAGAGACATAGAAAGGCTCACACATTAGAAATAGTTTTGACAACGGGTGCCTAGGTGGTTTAGTCAGTAAAGCATCCAACTTTGCCTCAGGTCATGATCTCAAGGGTTCATGAGTTTGAGCCCCTCTTCAGACAATGCTGACAGCTCAGAGCCTGAACCTGCTTCAGATTCTGTGTCTCCCTCTTTCTCTGCCCCTCCCCTGCTCACTCTGTCTCTCTCTGACTCTCAAAAATAAATAAGTGTTAAAAATATTTTAGGGGCACCTGGGTGGCTCAGTCGGTTCAGCATCCGGCTTCAGCTTCGGTCATGATCTCACGGTTGGTGGGTTTGAGCCCTGCGTCGGGCTCTGTGCTGACAGCTAGCTCAGAACCTGGAGCCTGTCTTCAGATTCTGTGTCTCCCTCTCTCTCTGACCCTCCCCTGCTCACGCTGTCTGTCTCTCAAAAATAAATAAAACATTTCAAAAATTAAAAAAATAAATAAATAAATAAAAATAGATTTGACAGGATAAAATGCATTGAAAGGGATTCAACCTAAAAGTCTAAGGATGAGCGTACATAAATCCCAACCTACCAGGTGTGCGATGTTTCCAGAATAATGGTATTATGGATGTTTTAGGGTGTTTTGCTAGCAAAATCGATTGGGGGTTTTGAATCAAAAGGACAGAATGGAATAGAAGCCCTCATGATATAACATTTAAATATTCAGCTTTGTTTTTCAAGGATGCTTTTGACTCATATAATGAGAGAAGACTATATTTTGGAAATACAATATGAAAAGCTTTCTGATAGATTATATGAGAAGTTATTAATGACAGTATTTAAGAAAAACTTTGAAGATTTTTTTTTGCTCATGTGTTTGTTTAATTTTCTACTCAGATTGAACAGATGATGGTTCTCTGTCCTAAAAACTGAGCTTTCTGAGGAAAAGATAATTTAGTGGGTACTTAAGTATCACTTCCTTGGGTGTCATACAACGTTTCTCTTCTTCCCCAATGTCATGGTCATTGTTTAGGGACTTAACTATATTTTATAGCTATATACTACTACTCTAGTCATAAACTTAGATGCCTAAATCCTAAGATTCAATTCTTATATTATGGTTTTTTTGTGTCAGAATAATATTTGAATTCCAGGTCTAGGGGCGCCTGGGTGGCTTAGTCGGTTAAGCGTCCGACTTTCGCCTAGGTCATGATCTCGCGGTTCATGGGTTCGAGCCCCGCGTCGGGCTCTGTGCTGACTGCCAGCTCAGAGCCTGGAGCCTGTTCCGGTCTGTGACTCCCTCTCTCTCTGACCCTCCCCTGCTCACGCTGTCTCTCTCTCTCTCCTAGAAATAAATAAAAAATATTTAAAAAAAAAAAAACTTCTTAGCTCTGTGAATTGAGAAAGCCATATAACTGCACTGAAATTTAGCTTCCTTGCACAAAATGGAATAAAAATAAGTACCTGCAGAATTATTAGAAAGGAATATATATGAATGCACCAATTTTAATACATGGTGTATAGTTGCAGAATTGGTCTCCACTAGAAATATATGTATTTTTTTCAGTCACCCATATCAATCCTGACTGTACATATCTTTCAATTGTGTCTTCTTCTTAAGATAAACCTTAAGTTCTCTAATTTGTTACAATTTATACTTTTCTTACAGAGTATCTAGTATTTACTATCAAAATGATTCAATTTGACTTTTAGACATATGTTTTCCCTACATATTTACTTGATTGGAATACAAAGTTACATACATTTGTGCATACCTACGTATTAGGCTATGGTTCCGTTAAAAACTAGTATTTCCCCCATCACATACACACAAACTGTAAATAGCTTTTCTTAAATGAATATTTATAATCTCAATTGACCAGAAGAGATGCAACATTTTGTTTTCCATTATATACACAGAAAGAGAATTGTGGACTTCAATAAAATAGTTTCCAGGCCCACAGGACAGCTGAGGTTAGCTATTGTAATTTCTTCAGAAATTCAAATCTTTTTCACTTGTAAAGCTTGGATAACACATGTATGTCTATGAATTATGTACCAAATCCCATCGTGAACACCACAGAGAATGCAAAATCATCATTATCAATGTGGAGGACCAGAAAGGAGATAACATATTGGTGAGAACTGGGGAAAGTCTTAGCATTTCCTTCTTACTACTGTGTAGTTTAGAGTAATTTTTTAATGTTTATTTTTCAGAGAGAGAAAGAGAGAAAGTACAAGGAAGTGGTAGAGAGAAAGGAAGAGAGAGAATTTGAAGTAGACTTCCTGCTATGAGCACAGAGCCTGATGCAGAGGCTCAAACTCATGAACTGAGATCATGACCTGCGCTGAAATCAAAAGTCATACGCTCAACTGACTGAACCATCCAGGTGCTCCTCTTCTAATGTTCTATTTTCTTTTATTTTTTTTTTAATGTTTTATTTATTTCTAGGAGAGAGAGAGAGACAGCGTGAGCAGGGGAGGGTCAGAGAGAGAGGGAGTCACAGACTGAAGCAGGCTCCAGGCTCTGAGCTGGCAGTCGCACAGAGCCCGACGCGGGGCTCGAACCCACGAACCGCGAGATCATGACCCAAGCGAAAGTCGGACGCTTAACCGACTAAGCCACCCAGGAGCCCCTGTTCTATTTTCTTTTAAATATTTGAAGTGACACTGCTAATTTCTAAAGGGTTCTATTTTTTTAAGTGGGCGTTATATAAAATTGGATGATGAATGATGATATTACCAACTATGCAGTTCTTTTCTTTTCTTTTTTTTTAAACTATTTGTTTATTTTTAGAGAGAAAGAGCAAGAATGAGCCAGGGAAGGGCAGTGAGAGAGAGAGAGCTGCACTGTCAGCACAGAGCCACATGTGTATTTGGGGGAGGGGGGGCGGCGGGGGAGGGGGGAGACTTGAATTCACAAACCCTGAGATCACCACCTGATCCAAAATCAAGCATCTGTTGCTTAACAGACTGAGTCAGAAAGGCACCCCTTAGACTAAATTCTTAATTTCCATTCATCTCAGACTTCACGGAACATAGTTCAGGTGAATAAAAAGAAGTAGCACGCAGTGAAAATTAAACAAAGGCACTACAAACATCAAGTTTGCAGTATCTCATGGAAAGGAGGCCACCAATGTCTCCTGAGTAGCTTCTTATTGTTATCCATGATGGAAATCGCCAAACAAGTGAACAAACCAATAAAAACCCCCAAACCACCTCCTTGTATCTTACTACAGTATATCACTGGTAGCTCTGCTCTTCATCAGAGCCTGTTTTGAAATAAATTACAAAAACTTGGGAGGATGAAACTCTTCTATTACTATTAAAACTGTCACAATTAGGGGTGCCTGGGTGGCTTAGTCGGTTAAGCGTCTGACTTTCGCTTAGGTGATGATCTCGCGGTTCGTGGGTTTGAGCCCCGCGTCGGGCTCTGTGCTGACTGCCAGCTCGGAGCCTGGAGCCTGTTTCAGTCTGTGACTCCCTCTCTCTCTGACCCTCCCCTGCTCACGCTGTCTCTCTCTCTCTCTCCTAGAAATAAATAAAAATAAAAATATAAAAAAAACTGTCACAATTATTTTCCTATAATAATTATTATTTCCTCTAGCAGAAGAGAACCATGATTCATACTGTTTTTTGTGTATTTCCACTTAGGCTTTTTTTTTTTTCTAAGTGTATAGTTTATTTTCAACGTAATCGGAAATGCTATATATATGCTTTTATGTTTTCCAGATTTCTGTGCAATTTTAATAAAATTATTTTCTATGTGTTTCTTTTACTTTGTAAACATTATGTAGATAATTCATAATAAGATAGAAATCATGTTATACAATAAAATTATAAAAATCTCTGGGAATTTCAGAACAGTTTTTGAAATATCTCTTTACAATTGGAAGGAAAGGGTACATTCATTGTTTAACCATTTTTCTTACATGTTTTTCCAAATTATTTTTTGCTGAATGCTTTATAACCACTTATACTCCATACACAGTATAATATAACATCTGCTTATTGTATTTTTAATATATTTGCTAATCCCATAGGTGAGGTATAATATTTTATTGTACTAGCAAACATAAAAATATTCATTTATTTTATTTTATATTTTGTTTTTTTTTAATTTTTTGTTATTATTTTAAAGTTTATCTTGTGAGAGAAAGCATAAGCAGGGTGAGGCAGTGAGAGATGGAGAGAAAGAATCCCAAACAAACTGCACACTGTTAGTGCAGAGCCTGACATGGGGCTCAAACTCTCAAACTGTGAGATCATGACCTGAGCAGAAATGGAGTCAGATGCTGAACCAACTGAGCTACCGGGGGCCCCTCCGTATTTTAAATCATCTTCCTTGCTTATCTTTTGGTAGAATCATGCTTCTCTTAACCATGAGAGGGAATAATTCAATCTTAATGACATTTCTTATTTGTTGACATGCTGTTATATTCTTACAATTGACATAGATATAATAAGTTATACATTTAAATGCCTTACTCTTTCATTTTATATTTATTGTATTTTAAAAATGTCGTCTATAAATACAAAATATTAAAAAAAAAAGGGGGGGTGGCTTGGTCGGTTAAGCGTCCGACTTTCGCTTAGGTCATGATCTCGCGGTTCGTGGGTTCGAGCCCCGCGTCGGGCTCTGTGCTGACTGCCAGCTCAGAGCCTGGAGCCTGTTTCAGTCTGTGACTCCCTCTCTCTCTGACCCTCCCCTGCTCACGCTGTCTCTCTCTCTCTCCTAGAAATAAATAAAAAATCTTTAAAAAAAGTCATCTATGTGTTCCTTTTTGTTCTATTTTTAATCCATCCAACAGCAAGTTGTCTTCAAGATACCTAAAACAATTATATAAACTACTAACCCAGGTGTTCAATTTAATAGAAGTTATTTTTTAGTTTTTTGAAAGCATAGGTGAAATGTGTGTATGTGTGTGTACCTGTAGTACAACTTAAGTGACAGTTTGACATAGTACATGTAATATCATGTTTTGAAAAAAAATAAATAAAAACTCTAAGTAAATTATTCTATTCTTAAATTTTTCTTGGAATTGAAAATTATTATAACATGTTCATATAGCATGGTTATTGAAAAGTAATAATATGCATATCCTTTGATCAATATTTACCACTTCTAAGAATTTACATAAGAAAACAATAGAATAATTGTTCAAAGCTCTTTATTTTTACAATTCATAAATGACTGAACATGTTTGCAACCATTTTCAATATAACAAAAAATACATACCAATCCACAAGTAATTAAATAAAATATGATATGACCATATTAAGAAATACTAGGGGTGCCTGGTTGTCTCACCCAGTTAAGTATCCGACTCTTGGTTTCAGGTCAGGTCATGATCTCACAGTTCACGGGTTCGAGTCTTATGTTGGGCTCCCCACTACTGGTGCAGAGTCTGGTTCGGATTCTCTCTCTTCCTCTCTCTCTGCCCCTACCCCACTCATACTCTTTCTCTCAGAATAAAGAAATAATAAGACTTTAAAAAAAGAAACACGAGTCAACTATTAAAACATATTTAGATAAATGTGTATTCATATAATAATTATAATAATAATACTATACTATAGTCATGGCTCTAACGACTTTACTTACTATAACTTGTTTAATCCTAACAACCATAAAATGTAAGGCTGTTTTATCACCAAGGTTATACTACTTCTTGAGTCCAGGATCCTAATCCAAGCTCTGTGATTCCAGAGTCCAGGCTCCTAACCCCATTAACACACTGAGAAAATACCTGTGTTGTAGTTATATTTTTGATTAGGAAAAAAATAAGTAAGAAAATAGCATGATAAAACTAAAATANGGAGGAAGAATAAAAGGGAGAAGGGTCAGAGGGAGGGAGAGGAATGCATGAGGAAATTTAAAAAATATATGTTAATTTATTTTTGAGAAGGGGGGACAGAAAGAAGGGGAGACACAGAATACAAAGCAGCTTCCAAGCTCCAAGCTGTCAGTGCAGAGCCAGATGAGCCTTTGCAAACTCATGAACCATGAGATCTTGACCTGAATCAAAGTCAGACTCTTAAACCAACTGAGCCACCAGGATCAGCATGAGCAAAGTTTTAAAAAATGTTCACCAAAATCTAACGGTGGAGACATATGGATGTTGGAATTGATACTGATTTTTTCTTTATAATTATCTTCCTTAATGGAATTTTAACACCAACAAATACATCATGTGGATAGGAATAATTCCAGACACTCAGGAAAGAAAGGAAGTATTCTCTAAGAGGAAATTTAACCACAGGTTTCAGAAACACTGACTGCAAGCTTCTGAAAATGTTTTTCAAACAATAGATAGTGGCCTAGATAGAATTTCAAGTTTCTCAGAGGATGTGGCTAAGCAAGCCTAAAGTTTGGATGAAAAGTAAATTGTTAGAGTTTTGTACATTTCTACCTCCTGTGATTTGTTTTCCCTCACTGTTGTGAGCTCAGTTGCGCCCCTGCCAAATTCATATGTGGAAGTCCCAACACCCAGCAATTCCAAATATAATTGTGATGGCTAATATTATATGCCATCTGATGGGCATAAAGGATGCCCAGACAGGGAGTAAAACATTACTCCTTGGTGTGTCTGTGAAGATGTTCTGGAAGGGATTAACATTTGAATCAGTAGACTGAGCAAAGGAAATCTCCCTCACCAGAGCACTAAGGCATCATCCAATCTGTTGAGACTTGAATAGAACAAAAAGGCAGATAAAAGGTGAATTTGCTCTTTGATTGAGCTGCTACATCCATCTTCTCCTGCCTCTGGACACTAGCTCTCTGGCCTTAGAACTTGGACTAAATTACACCAACAGCTTTCCTGAGTCTCAAGCTTGCATCTGACGAATCATGTGACTTCTCAACCTCCATAATCACTTTCTATAAAATCCTTCATGAGCTCTCTCTCTCTCTCTCTCTCTCTCCTTGGCTCTGTTTCTCTACATATTCTACATATTCTCTACATATTCTACATATTCTACATATTCTCTACATATTCTACCTTCTAGTTAACAACTGTCTATAAAAGTTAAAAACTCAACTCCTAAAGTGCACGTCTCTCTCTCTCCCTTTTTCTCTCTCTCAAGTTCACTCACTCTCAAATCTCTAGAGTATACTTTTGCTTTAATAAACTTTCACACATGTTCTCTGTGTATGTGTATGTCTCTCTGCCCCTACTCTGTCTGCTTGTGAGCTCTGTTTCTCCCTCAAAAATAAAAAAATAAAAAATAAAATAAAATAAAAATAAATAAATAAATGAAACAAAATAAACCTTCCCACTTGTGTCGCTAGTGCACTGTGTTGCACATCTGTCTTTGAATTCTTTCTTCAGCAACACCTTTAGGATGAGCTGGAGGGAGGCCCCAGAGCCCGGGGTCTGCCCAGTTCACTTGGCAACACAGGGAAATGCTCTCACAGGGAAGACCACATGAAGAGGCAGCCAGAGGGCTGCCATTTTGGAGCCAAGGAAACAGGTCTCAGAAGAGCACAACCCTAGTAGCACCTTGATCTTCAACGTCCTGCCTCCGAACTGGTAAAAAATAAATTTCTGTTGGGGCATCTGGGTGATTCAGTCAGTTAGGCATTTGACTTCAGCTCAGATCATGATCTCATGGTTTGTGAGTTCAGGCTCCACATTGGACTCTACTGTCAGCACGGACTCTGCTTCAGATCCTTTCACACCCTCTACCCTGCCCCTCCATAGCTCATTCTATGTCTCAGAATAAATATATAAACTTAAACAAAATAAAAAATAAAAAATTCTGTTGTTTGAGTCACTCTGAGTGTGATCTTTCATTAAAACAGCCAGAGCAAATTAACACTCCATGAATGGAGTTGAAGTTACTTGAGGGAACTTCTTCTCATATGCTTCTTAGAACATGATATTGGACCAAGAACATACTATAAATACTAGTTGGTTGAATTTAGTTCTAGAGGACTGGTTCTCAGTTACAGTCTCCAGAACAGCATCGTCAGTATCATCTGGGAACTTTATAGAAACACATATTTTTGAGCCTCAAGACATTATAGAATCAGAAATTCTGGAAATGGGCTAGAGCAATGTGTTTAACAGGCTCTCCGGGTGACCTGAAGCACATTAAAATTTGAGAATAAATGTTTCAAATGTTCCAAACTAGGGACTAGGCATGTGACATCCATGAGTGACACAGCCCAGGTGTAAGTCAGCAGGAAATGTCTGGCTTCCGGCATCTTAGCACACTAGAGAACACACACCTCCACAGAGGTCAAAGCCAGATATTCCAACTTGCTAAGATGAAACGGTCTCTGTTTTTCTAAAGTATATGAGCAAAATAGATTTGTAGATGGGTATTTCATGATTTTTCAGGATTGATAGCCAAATCTAATAATTGGTGGCTGACCAAATAAAACATGCTTATGGGCCATTTCCATCCTGTGGTAACCTCTCATTAATAATCAAGGGGTTTGTAGGAGTGTAGGGTGAGAAAACATTTATTTCCCTTTTGTCTGTAAGAAATACTTCCTACTAGATTCAAAGAGAACATGAAGAAATGGGAGAAATTGGCTTTTTGTTTCTCTTACTGATTTTTATGTATGTTGGAGTAGAGATTTATATATACTGTGTGCATGTAAGTCCTCACTCTGAAGATAAACACTTAGAACTTACACTGTTTTCTGTTCAGTGCTCTGATTATCCCAGGACAGAGCCTGGATTTGGCTCATTTTCAATCAAGGCAGGCATATCTTTAACAGCGTGTCTCAGGTGGGCTGAGGTCTGTTTTCAGAGCCCTTGCTTCACAGAGTGACACTCCCACAGCCATCTGTGACTTGTACGTGGGGATTTAAAGATGGAGATGTGCTGACTGGGACAGTTTCTGCTCCACTGACCATCTGCTACAGGTACTGGAAGCAGCACCAGTCATATTCAATCTTCAGATGAAAGGTGGAATTAACTGGCATGACTTTGCTACTGAATCGTCGGGCCCACTGTTTGAATGTCACTTTCTACTGTAGGACCAAACCTGGTTTTCTGGACACTGTTGTTTGTTTGAAGAATTTTTTCGGCACCATTTGAAAATGAATGCAGAGATAGGGGAATAAAAGTGTTATTAAGTTCTTAAGGGTCAGGCAGGAGTAACATTTCCAGGGATCCTAAACAACTTGTCTCTGGCTTTATCTCCACACCCTATACCCACCCCAGAGCTACAGCTGAGGGCTTAAAGATGATGTTTTCTACTAAAACCACTACCATAAGCATTGGTTACTAGAAGAATATCACATGAAGACATCTGAAGGAAAGGATAAAAAGTGCAGGTTTTTCTAGTAAATCTATAAAAAATAATTACATAATGCCTAAATATTCAAACTAATATGGTTCAAATATGACAGTTTGTTTAAATCAGTGAAATCGTATCTTCAGTCCTTCATTTTGGATAAATTTTGTTTTTATTTATTTTTTAAAAAAAGTTAATGTTATTATTTATTTTTGAGAGAGAGAGAGACAGCACAAGTGGGAGAGGGGCAGAGAGAGAGGAAGACACAGAATTAACAGCAGGCTCCAGGCTATGAGCTGTTAGCACAGAGCCCGATGTGGGGCTCAAACCCAGGAACCATGAGATCATGACTTGAGCCAAAGTCAGCTGCTTAACCGACTGAGACACCCAGGAGTCCCTGGATAATTTTATTTTATATTCTAAGTGATTGATTGTATTTAGGAGCAATCTTAATTGGACGCTTGTAAATTATTACCTTTATGATAAAGGGAAAATATTAGCTTAGAGAGATAAGCCACCGATCAAAAATGTGATAGACTTGGGGGTCGCCTGCATGGGTCAGTTGGTTGAGTGGGTTGAGCATCTTACTCTTGATATCAGCTCAGGTCATCATTACAGGGTCCTCATTGTATGGTCATGAGATGGAGCCCCACATGAGGCACCATGCTGAGCAGGGACCCAGCTTGGGATTCTCTCTTTCCTCTCTCTGCCCCTCCCCTGCTTGTGCTCTCTCCCTCTCAAAATAAATAAATAAACATTTCTAAAAATATGGTAGAGTTGGAATTCAAACTCCATCCTCTCTTGATCCAAGTAGTAATAATGGTAGCCTTTTTTTCTCCACAATTAAGTCATACTTTCCTAAACACATGAATCCCATATAGTTATATGCCCTATAACTTTATTACCTCATTTCCAAATTCATCAGTAGACTCATCTCTAAAAAGGCTGTTCTAAACATTCCTCATCTGATTAGAAGGGAAATCACCCCTCTTCCAAATTCCAACAGCCTTTTCTAGCTCAACTACCTTCTCATTTTCTTTGCAGGCTTCAGACTTGGTTTAGTTACTGTGTTTAATTTTCAGCAGATTTACTATTGTGTCAGAGGATAAACATGAGATTAACATTGTGCGCATGTAGTAAAGGAGAGAGAAAACAGTCCCTCAATAGCATATTTTCTGTGGATTTTTATCCCATAAGAAAGTGTCTCTTTCTGTGACATCTGTCACATTTCTAAAGTTTCTGTTACTCTCTCAACTACTGTTAACCTGAAATCAGCATGTGCCAAAGCCCAAAAAGAAGAGTAAGTTATGCTGGGTTCCTAAACTAGCTGACATCGGATGCACCAGTATGCACCATTGTTGAGATGGAAAGATTCTGAGGGGGAACTCAGTCTCTAATCATCAGGACCACATGATATAATCTAAACTTTTACATCTCAGGCAATAAAAGGATTCTTTTTATTTCACTTTTCCAGACACAGTGGTGATTGAATAGATCTTCAATATTCAATTCCCAAGGAAAAAAATAGTACTTTGTGTATCATATGGGTTTTTCTGTATAAAACCTGTTCTTCCAATGTAAGTTTTCAGTATCATTTTAAGCAGTCTTTATGAAGTTTGCCAATTTATGGCTACTATGACTTCTCTCCTCTCCGTCAGGTCATGAAGTTTCATTTTTCTAAATTAAGGGTTGCCTGAGCACACACAAAGCTCTTGGATAGGGTTTAGGGTTTACTCATGTAGAAAATAAGCACTTAGATCTTGATATTTTAAGAAGTTGTGTGGCAGACTGAGCCTCTGGCTTCTCTCAATGGAATTATTATAAAACGCAAATTCAATATTATAAATTGTGAGACTTAGTCTTTTTGCCACCGTAAGTCTCTGCATTTACTTCTCTTTCAGGAGAATGGTGTGAGTTCTAGGAACCTTCTATTTCATAATATGTGTCATACTTTTATGCCATTCATTTCTCAAGTCTTAGTTTATGCAGGTTAGAAATAGCACCTACCTCTGAAGGTTGTCATAAAAATTGTATATGATTTTATATATAAAATCCCTACTTAAAGCAAGAGACCAAGAAATAGTAATTATTTCTACTGTTATTCTCATTTCTCAGCACAATCTGGTCCACCAGAGTAGGACTATGCTATATGAATCTATGGCTAGATAATGACTTACCCTGTAGAACAACCATTTTAGTTCTGTCTAATTTTTTTTAGAGTAGGGAATTCAGAGAAGGCAGAACAGCAATGACTGTGTCTTCTCTGTAGGATCTGAGATCTTGGCTGGTATATGTGCAATGGCTGCAGTCAACTGAAATTACTTAACTGGGGTCTAAGTCAGAGTCTCAGTTCTCACTGCTGTGTAGATTCCTCAATTCTGTTCCATGTTGTATCTCTGAGTAGCGTGATTGAGCTTCCTTCCAATGCTGTAGCATTGGGAAAGTGGGATTTCCTGCATGGTGAGAGTCTTTCCCAGAAACTGCTGAACTTTTTACACTTTAACCACCAGACCTGAAATAACATGAAGGGTGCAAACTTGCAACTGGTAGTTAAATAAGTCCTGGAGATTAATATGCAGTTAAGTGAATATAAACGACAATATTGTATTACAATAATCAAAATTTATTAGAGGCTAGATCTTAATTATTCTCACCACAAAACAAAACAAAAAAAGCTGAAAGTTACAGGATGGGCTAACTCTTGCTACAAAGGCCATCATATTACAATATATAAATGGACCAAGCTAACATGTCTTATACCTTAAACTTACACAGCATTATATGTCAAGTACATGTCAATTGTAAGTAAATGAATAAATAAGTAACCAGATCTGATACTTGCACAGCATCGGTGACTCGCATTATGTTGACCAAAGCAAGTAACAAGGCCAGCCCAAGCTTAAGGGTACGTGAAACAGACTAGTTTTTGAACAAAAACAATTGCTTGCATACATGGGGTGGGAAGGAATGAATAGCAGCTGTCTTTAGAGTATGTCTGCCACAGATTTCTAAACTTATTCATTTGTTCAGCAACTAATGAAAGGCAAAATTCTTTATATTATTTGAAAAGAAACATATTTATTTGAATATCACACTGACACTATCATAGAAATTATAAAAGATATAAGTTGTTATTTTTTACAAAAAAAGATAGTAGTGATGAGCAGATAAATGATATTTTATGGAGCACCTGGTTGGCTCAGTTGGTTAAGCGTCCCATTTTGGTTCAGGTCATGATCTCATGGTTCTGAGTTCAAGCCCCGTGTCAGGCTTTTTGCTGACAGCTCAGAGGCTGGCCTGTGCTTCAAATTCTGTGTCTCCCTCTATCTGCCCCTCCCCAGCTCCCTCTCTCTCTCTCTCTTTCTCTCTCTCAAAAAAAAATAACATTTAAAAATTTAAAAAATTGCATGGTGTGGTAGGTATTGAGAAATCATATAACACAGTCAGAAGGCATTCTACAGATTCATTTTAACTTCAAAGAAAACTTCTGAATAAAATATATGCTGCATTTGATTAGGAAATATATTCTTAGTTGCCAACTCAGTTTGTCAAAGAGTATCTTTACTTTTTCTAGCTTCCAACAAAATTATTACTATGTCCGAATAATACAAATGCTTTTATTAATGTTTATAAAAACATGTATACACATTAACCTAAACTACATTGATTAATAATATTTTCAGTATTTTTGTTAAGAAACATATCGATAGTTATCTGTTTGTAAAAAGAAAAATTTATTTTATAATGGATCTTAATATATATACATATATATTTAAATTAGAGATATTGAAATAGAAGTCACTCAGCCAAAATGAAGAAAAAGGAAGGAAAGATAAAATATAAATTGTAAATTCTTATCCTTGTCCCCTCTCACAAAAGAACATCAACTAGATGAAAAAGGGAACCTATATCTGATGCTCACACAGTTGGTCTAAAATCCATCTGGCTTTTGTTATATTAGCATCTCATCTATCTGAGTGTGATTCTATTGTTAGAGACACATATTTTTAGTGGAGTTCTGACTCGAAGTAAAACAACTGCTCAACTAATGCTTACCTGAAGAAAAAGTATTCTAACATAAGAGGAAAAAAATAATAGACATATTAGGAACAGTGTAGAAAATTCCTGTAAGGAATATTACAAAGAACTTTTAAGAATGATCTTGACAACTCTGTGGGGCACCTGGGTGGCTCAGTCAGTTAAGTGTCTAGCTCTTGGTTTGGGCTCAGGTCATGATCTCACAATTTGTAGGTTTGAGCTCTGCGTTGGGCTCTGCACTGACAGTGAGGAACCTGCTTGGGACTATCTCTCTCCCTCCTTCTCTACCCCTCCTGCATGCTCTTTCTCTCTCTCTCTCTCTCTCTCTCTCACACACACACACACACAATAAATAAATAAGTAAAAAAATGACAGAATTTTTTAAACTTTTTATCTTTTAAAAACATCAACATACAAAATTAGGCTATTTAGATGTTTTTATAATTTTTAAATGTTTATTCGTTTTTGAGAGAGAGAGACAGAATGTGAGGAGGGAGGAGCAGAAAGAGAATACAAAGCAGGCCCCAGGTATTGAGCTATCAGCACAGAGCCCGATGTGGTGCTCGAACTTACTGACCACAAGATCATGACCTGAGTTATAGTTGGACACCCAACCAACGGAAATACCCAGGCACCCCACAGGCTATTTAGATTTTAACTTCAATTCCCATTTTAATAATAGGGTAAGCTATGGACTATAAAGATGGCTTTATATCTGAATTGAAGGAACATTAGCCAAGTGGAAAATAATTTAAGTTTAAACAACTTTTAGTAAATTAAAAAGATGCAGGATAAACATCTTCAAGTGTTAAAACAACATTTAGCAACGCAGGAAAGATTTCTTTGCACTTGGTAAGCGTTTCTTAACTGTTACTGAAGAAATACAAAAACACAAAAAGGCCTTTATGATGGATGTTTTGTATGTCAGTTGAATAGCAATCATCCCCACATGAGTTAAAACTTATCTGCTCAAAAGCACAAAGATTGTTGAAAGTATAATAAATTTGATTATAACAAATTGAAGCAAACATTTTATCCAGAGAAATCATTTTACCATAGCAACCATGTAATTTTGTGTGTGTATGTGTGTGTGTATGTGCATGCCTGTGAGTTTGAAGACAGAATGTGTAAAGTTATAAAAGCAGGATTTATAAGTTTAATTTCTGAAACATAGTTAGCACTAAGTAATGACAAGCACATCAACTAAATGACAGCACTTATCTTAAAAGATAATATTGCTGTCTATATCTGTATCTCTGTATCTAAAATGCTACTTTATTCTCCTGGAGTTTTATAATTATGAATATTTGTAATTTTAATTTTAATTAGACCTAAAATCAATATCTGTGACTATAACCTAGTAATAGTACATCAATTTCTCTACTTAGTTTGGAATTGATCCCTGAAACCACATCTACAAAAGCAATGAGAATTTCATACTGCATGTTCAATCTCAAGGGTAAGGTATGTAAGGTACAGTAAGGTATGTAGAGTTAAAGTGCACCTATTCTCCAAAGGAAATCCCACTGTTAACTTGGAGCAGTAAGGCTATGGACATTCCAAATTAACACCTGCTCTTGTAATCTATTCACTCAAAGTAGATCAACATAAAAGATCCCAAAACACATTCAAGATAAAGGATACTGATCCAGCAATTACACTATTAGGTATTTACCTAAGGAATACAAAAATAATAACTCAAAGGGATACATGCACCCCAACATTTATAGCAGCATTATCTATAATGGCTAAATGATGGAAACTGCCCAAATGTCCATCAACTGATAAATGCATAAAGAATATGTGGTATGTATATACAATGGCAAACTACAAAAAGAACTAAATCTTGCCATTTTTAATGACATGGATGGAGCTAGAGAGTATTATGCTAAGTGAAATAAGTCAGTCAGAGGAAGACAAATACCATATGATTTCAGTCTTATGTGGAATTTAAGAAACAAAACAAACAAGCATAGGAAAACAAAAAAGAGAGAAAGGCAAACCAAGAAACACTCTTAGTTATATAGAACAAAATGCCCAGGGGGGAGGTAGATGTAAACAGGTGTGGGGATTAAGGAGTTCACTTGTAATGAGCACCAGGTGTTGTATAAAGTGTTGAATCACTATATTGTAAAACTGCAACTAATATTACATTGTATGTTAAGTACCTGAAATTTAAATAAAAACTTTATGAAAGGAAAAACCAAGATAAGGGATAAAATTAATATTCCTGTTTTAAAAGATTACTTTTGTAATGGGTTTAGTGTAGTATAATCGTGCCCGCTTTGTGTTATATCATTTACTCTTATACCTAAGAGTGCCAAATCTACAGAAATTATTAAAAAAGGGTTTTAAATATGATTCGGGTTAGAGGAGACCTTTAATGTAAGCAGGAATTAGAGCTCTAATAAATGTTTTCTTAGATTCCCCATCAGAGAAAAGACATCTTGTGAGGATAAGAATAAATTGATTTCTCTGATGAGAAATACCAAAGTGTGAGATTCAAAAATAATTTGAAGAAACCCAACTCAGTTATTTAAAAGAGACAAAATATGCCCAAAGAAAGGAGGCAAAGTACTGTGTGAATTTTCCAAGCTCTCATTATACTATTTTGTATAATATGGAATAATTTATTTATCTATTGTTATTATAAAATAATGAAATTTCAAAACTATTATATTTTAATATTGATTCCAATCCCTTTGATAACATTTTCAGAATATATAAATTAATAATTTGACACACATGTTTATATAAATACAAAGTATTCATCTAATCCTCACAAATTAGCATTAATATATATATTTTTTTAATTATGAAGTGCCAATTACACAATTAACCAAATATCTAAGGTAAATGGTTTAAAAAAAAAGGTGACAGGGGGAGCCTGGGTGGCTCAGTGGGTTAAGCATCCAATTATTGGTTTTGGCTCAGGTCATGATTTCATGCTTTATGAATTCAAGGCCCACATCAAGCTCTGTGCTGGCAAGTGCAGAGCTTGCTTTAGATTCTCTCTCTCCCTCTCTCTTTCTGTTCCTCCCCTACTCATACTCTGTCTCTTTCATAAATAAATAAGTAAACAAAAAAAGTGACAGAATCAGGATTCAAATCTGGTATGATTTATACTTAAAGGTGCTGCTCCTGGTACCAATACCACATTGCTTTCTCTGCAGTCTACTGCATCGAAGCTTACCCCAGGCACAACTACTGCTACTTGAAAACTCACGCATTGATACAACAGTAATACAAATCAATATACAATTTCGCACTTCCTGGAAATGACAGTCTATTCTCCCAAACATCTCTATTAAATCAAAGTAAACACAAGAAGGGCACGATACGTTCAAATGTTCTCAATTTGATAATTGTTAGAAATGTGGAACTACAGACATTGCTTTTCAGTTTTTGTTTCAAAAGACACTTAAAGTCTCCTGCAAGGAGATATTTCTATCAAGAAAATATAAAATTCTCCAATGTCAGCTCAGACTACTTTCAAAGTGTTTCAACTGGAAAGACCAGGAAGAGGACACTTCAAAATAAAATTACTGTCCATTTAACCATTTATGAAAGCAAGTGAAGTTCCAGAGAGAAAGGGCCTCCCGAAAAAAGATGTCAGGAAGATGGTATCTGCCGTGGTGACGCTTGAGGACACTTGGATTCTCACCCTGCTTTTCCAATGGCTGGTCCTCATGGCCTAACAAACAGTCTCACTGCCCATCAGGGAGTGGGCTGCAGGAGATGGTAGGCTCCATCGATGCGCCGGAAGTCTGTCATTATCCTCAGGACTTGAACGAGCTGGCAACGCTAGTTGTGAGAGGTACAAAGTTTCTTCCCAACACTCAAGCGCAAATGGCCATGCTTGCTTAATTTCCTAAATAAAATTAAATGCGGCTCCACCCCTACTTAAATTAATATGTGAAAAAATTAAACACCTGTTATTTTTAAAGGTCCCTTTCCCTCCATCAGTATTATGAAAACCCTGAAAGCTTTGAAACTCAGAGACACAGAGGAAGAATCTTTTGTTTCTGATTAATTCTTGCCATCCATAAAATCTTCGCCACTGGCCCCTTCATGAGCTCCAGATTTCAAGGCATTTGTGCTTTCTCTACAAAATGTTTACCGATTCAAATGATTTGTTTGAGTGGTTGAAAGCCATGTACTGATAATGTGGATGCTAAGAAAATTCTAAATTTAAATTTTTTGTTGCCTTACAGTTGGTGTTTCTGTTTCTTTTGACTTATTAATTTATTTATTCTTTGTTATAAACTTGAACCAAAACATAAACACATGGCAGATTTTGAAATACAATTATTTAAAAAGCATTTGGGAGTGGGAGGGGTCACCTGGGTGTCACAGCAGGTTGAACATGCGACTTTGGTGTGGATCATGATCTCGCAGTTCATGAATTCTAGACCCTGTGCGGCTCTGTGCTGACAGCTCGGAGCCTGGAGCCTGCTTCAGATTCTGCATCTCCTTCTCTCTCTGCCTCTCCCCTACTTGCCCTCTGTCTCTCTCTCTCTATCTCTCTCTCTCTCTCTCAAAAATAAATAAAACATTACATTTTTTAAAGAAGCATTTTTTAGAAAAATTTATATTTTAATAGATGTTTACCCTGTAAATTCATGTCTTCTTACATGAATCTTGGTTTTTGCTAGAATGTGACTGGGTCAGCATTTTATCTATTCCTATATTCTCATTTTTACATATTTAAGAACTAAGAAATATCATTCTCAGAAATAATTAGATGGGAGTCAAGTGACTTTATTGTGACAATGGCCCTCAGGTCTGTGAACTTCTTCAAAGAATTATAACAAAATTACAGAGTGGCTGACTATACAAATGAATTTATAATCAAGTGTCTACTGATACCTCAATTAGTTATTTATTCAAAATTTTAAAAGAATTTAATGTAAAATCTTTAAAAAATCATTGCTAAAATGTTTTGTTTCCGATTAATTAGAATTATCTGTTTTTGTTGTTGTTGCTATTGTTGTTGTTTAATGGAGAAGACTGTTTTGAATCTCCCTTTTCTTTTGCATCCTGGAGATTTCTATGTATGTATGTATGTGTTTATTATTTCTTATTACTTGAGTATGTTATTTTGTCCACATCACAAAAATAGTGTATGAGATACACAGAGATAATTCTTCCTCTCAAATGCTTTATAATATTGATGAGGAGATAAGTCATACACAAGAATGAAGGTATAGATAATACAGAATCAGTATCCATTGAATGGCCCCAACAGGAAGAGCTTAGGATAATCAAAAGTGAGAGGAACACGTGTACAGAGGTAGGAAGAAAGTCTCCTGGAGGAAATGGACTTAGAGCTGTTTAAGAGGAAGCCATGAGGAGGGCACTTATTAGGAGGAGCACAGAGTGTTGTATGTAAGGGCTGAATCGTGGAAATCTACCCCCAAAACGAAGAGTGTCTTGGAGATTTCGACACCAAGGGCCAAAACTTCAAAGTAAAGTTCAAGAAGTTTGAGATATATTACTTTTTGAAAAACAAACAAACAAACAAAACCCTTGTGCCAGCAAGATTCTTTGGAAGAAAGAATGGAAAAAGGAACCGGAAGAATCAGGGCACAGTTATTCAAATTTGACACTTGAAAACTGGTAAGAGTTACCTGCCTGGCCAGAATTCTCTTCCCTTCATCTCAGAGGAGAGCAGACCTCAGCCTGAAATTAGGAACCTAAATGACCAATCAACCAAGTCCGTTTTTTTTTTTTTCTGTACAGTAAAATCTCCAAATTTATTTTAAAATTCAATCGAATCTGTTTTGAAGTGTTCCTATAACAACAATATCAATACTGAATTCTAATTCTAAGATAGCAATATGGATAGTTACATTAAGAGATTGTTACATCAGGGGAACTTGGGTGACCCAGGCTGGTGGCTCTGTCGGTTGAGCGTCCAACTTCGGCTCAGGTCATGATCTCACAGTCGTGAGTTCTAGCCCTGCCTCAGGCTCTGTGCTGACAGCTCAGAGCCTGGAGCCTGCTTCAGATTCTTTGTCTCCCTCTCTCTCTGCCCCTCCCCCACTCATGCTCTGTCTCTCAAAAGTAAACATTAAAAATTTTTAAAAAAGAGATTGTTACATCAATCTTTGACTACATTTTAGAAACTAAACACAGTGCTGAGGAACTGGTTATAGGTCACCAACTAATGACTTCATGAGGGAAAACATGTGGGGAAAGAGAAGCAAGTAAGAGAAACACCTTTGACCAAGGAAGATGAATTTTTTTCTGAAAGGTCAGGTAACATCTGCTTGAGCACATGATTTAATTTCTCTTCTTTTTCTATATTTTTGGGCTTTAAGAATAATCACACTTCAAGAACAAGACCACATGAAAATCATTGATGGGATTTGCTTATGAAAAACATTTTTCCATCACTTGATAAAACTTGTAGGGTTCGAAAATTTCCTCTCCCCCCCCCTTTGATTACTTTGGCTGGTCATTTAAAAACAATGTAGGGGTATATTGATATCCTTGGGATTAAGATGCTGTACAATGTTCATTTGTAAGTGTTGAACGGGGTCTGAGATGCTGGTTTAAAGTTTTCCCACAGCTTTACATACTTACTGGGGCTGGAGTAGTGACAGCCTGGGTGATAAGGCACTTTTGTGCCTTTCCACACAAACTTTTCCACCGATATTTTAGTAATGTTGATTCCAAGTCATTCTTAGTATTTTAGTTATACCTCTGTGGTATAGTTGCTATAGGTATCTATATGAATTTAGGCATCATCAGTTGGCTAAGATGGAGCCATCATATAAATCTTAATAGGTAAATAATTTTAGAATGCTATCTAATGCTTTATAAGTAGATAAGAATACATGCATTCTTACAATTCTTACAGATAAGTAGGTTTACAGAAGGAGAAGAAACTTGGTAATCATTCTACAAAAGGCAGCATTTCCTGTGGGACTATACCAGAGAATTAACCTTGGATTCTATTTCTAGTACACTAGTTTTTTTTTTTAAGTTAATAGTGTAATTCCTGAAGAATCAAGTATATTCTTAATGTTTTAAAAAAATTTCTTTACCTGCAGCTATAGAGCAGAAAAGGAAGAGCCTACATCACAGAATCAACAACTCCTAATATTTATCTATATACTAATAGTATCCTAATGCCAACTATATAAAAGTATCTCTCTCTCTCACTCTCTGTCTCTCTCTCTCTCCCTTTCTCTCCCCCTCTCTCTCTCTTTCCTGTCTCAGTCTAGGTCATATGTTTCAATAACAAAATAATTCAATTATCCAGGTGATTGAGTGTTCAGAAGTAATACTCTGTCTAAAACAAGGTTACCTTTTTTATTTTTTCTCCCTAAGGTAGAAAATGTCAGCAGATAATATGAGATCAAGATTAATAAAAAGTATGCCTTTTAAGTCAACTCTGTGTGGACAAGATGAGGAGTTTAAATAACTTTCAGGTAAATATGTGGTTACAATTCACCTTGGAGGGAGAAAAGAATATCAGGTTAAAAGTAAAGCATGTTTTGCTAATAATATGATGTGCAAATCAGGAAAGAATCTCTTAAGTAGTAGTAAAGTGTTACTGTTCTTCTCCAAAGTGGAGAATCCATGTTTCTATCATATAGGGAATCTGTAAGATAGTACACAAATGAGAAAAGGAAAATAAATGAGGAAGGTAGAAGCTTCTACCAATTTATCAGGGATCCCGAGCTTTCAAGTCAAAAGGGGTGTTCTTTAGTAACATGAACCAAAACGATGTTTAGTTGGGTAAAAACTAAGGCTTTGCATGATTAGGTGCATTTAATGTAATGGTGGTTACATTCTCCTTAATAGCGTGAAAATAAACCAAAACTTATGAAATGAGAACAAGAAAGGATATTTGTCAGAACTTGATCTAGCCAGAGAATCAGCAACCATTTCTTGCATTTGGCAGGGACTAAACAACAAGCAGGGAGATGGAAAGATTTACAGTAGAAAAATGGAAAGGTTTTTGTACACCCTGATACGAGATTGTTGGTACGGGGAGACCGGAGGTTGGGCTAACTAGAAGTGGGACATTCTGTGTGATCATTTAGGGAAGATAATTAGCTTTTTGTCATTGATCCTAAATGGGAGCCAGAAGGCAACATGTAGGGAAGCTATTAGTTATCAAGCAATCCCTTCCCGTCCTGGGCCAAATGCTACAGAGGCTGTGGTTCAAACTGGTTGCTGCAGCTGTGGGTCTGTGTTCTAATTTTCCACATGGGACGGCCACTGCCAATTTGCATATTCAGTTTTTCATTCTAGAAGGACAGAAGCTGCCTCAGAGTTCCAGGTAATAAGGATTTTGGTCACATTGCATAGTGCTTCAACTCTGCTTTAGGGATGTGGCGATTGGTCCAAAGAAACATTCTTCATTCCAGTTGCATCAATCATATCCCAACTCCCATAGACCTATTAGGTCTGGGAGGCTAAACCAGGAACCAGAGTTCTGTAGTAATACACTTGAACTAGAACAGAGAATAAGATTCAATGAGAAAAATAGAAGAATGCGAAGCTTGAATTTGGCAGCAATTCTACCTCTATAGCTCTGGCAGAGGCCAGTCTGAGAGATAAGACAGAGGTCCAGGGGCAGCAGAGATTCGAAATCAGTAGAAAAATCATGTAAAAATGAGAAGTCCATGTCTTGGTGAAAAATAAAGCCAACCACTACCCCTGCTTTTCTTAAGATTTTGCAAAAAAAACACTAGTTAATCCCTCTTGTTTGCCAAACTGTTTTTGTGCCTATTTCTGGTGGTCAAATGAATCTCGATTATTCCTTTAGTACTTTAATGAAGTCCCTGTTGTGTTGCAGCCACTGTAGCAATAGTACTGTTGTTCCCTGGTGTTTGACACTTCCATCCCCCATCTGCCTTGTAGAGGAGCAGTCACGTGACTTGGACGGGGCAATGACATATGAGCAGAAGTGACATGTGTCCCTTTGGAGCTGAGACATTTAAATGCTGAAGCAATTATCTCATCTCTTCCTGTGCTCTCCCGCTAAATATTGTGGAAGAAGCCTCATGTCACCTGAGTGACAATGGGTAATGATCAGTAATGAAGCTAAAAGGTCACCAAACACTGGTAAGTGAAGATAGATTCAAGTCTGGACTTTACCCTGGGGCCATTCAATATTCAGCAAATTATTTTTGAATCTATATTCTGGTCAAAACAATTGCTCATGATGATTCAAAGTGATTACATTCTTTTAAGCAGGGGGCGACATGTTCAGATGTGTGTGTGTATGAAGCAGTACACCGGCTGCCTTGTGCAAAGTAGATTAGAGAGAATTCATGTAACTGAGATGCCAGACAGAGCTTATTCTCTGTGTGAGACAGAAAAATGGGTCATCCTTCCCTTAACCACCCAACCATGCACCACAATGAAAGTCTTCTGGGTTCTTGTAGCTGGGCGAGTTGAAGAGAAAGAGAACACACTCCCTACAACTCAGGAAGTTTATAAATTAAAAACATAGTTATGCCCTAGCCTGCTTATAATTTCATTTTCATGACTCAGAATGCCTTCCATAAGCACATTCTGGCAAACCATAAAGCAAATAAATTGAAATTGAATAAAACCTATTGGACACTAGAATTGTAACACCAGATTAAACACATTACCACAAAATGTAAATAGACAATTTTATATCTACAAGCACATTAAGCTGAAAGAAACTAACTGAATTTGGGTAAATTAATCAATAAAACATGTTTTTTGTAAACAGAGCTTGTTGAGCATGCTGAATATTCTTCCTCTTTAAAGCTCATGAAAATAATACCTCAGGAAAAATCTGTTCTCTACACATTTTCTTTATAAAATGCAGAAGAAATAATAAAAAGTGAGCATGTCTTCCTCCTCAGTCTGATATCTTGGAATATGTAAATAAACCTCTTTGTGCATGAAACAAAAGTTGTAGAACCAAAGTAACTGATTTTACAGTGTTTTTTTTCTTTCTTCATCTGTTTCTTTCTTTACATTTTAAATAGCAAGATTGAGGGGAAGAGACATTTAGGAGAAGTAATTGTCTTCTACCAGCCAGCTTGCGAAAACTAAAACAAATAGCAATAATGTAAAAAAAGTTGTTTTTTGACATTCTGATAAATGAAAGTTTAGATGAATAGGAATATATTAGAGGTGCGTGTCTGTCTGAGGCCTGTGAAAATTGCTGATTATAAAGGAGAGAGTTAATGATCTCTAATTGTGTTGTAATTTGAATGCAGTCTGATAGTAATGAAGAGAACAGATTTGTGTGTTAACATAAGAAATATTAGAGGAGTGGGCACCCAGTGTTTGGGATAATTAATTCTATCCCCCACTCCCTACAGACATATGCATATGTAAAATGAATTCGATTCTAAAGAGTGCCCAAAGAACCAAAATTAGACTGAATAAGCTTGCTATCATGTGGGAGCTTAAATTACTATGTTTGATGTTCTTTGTGACTATCTCATTTAGTTTCTATTGTGTTTGCTTTTATGTTCTAAGGTGTTTTTTTAATGGATTGAATAATGCATAAAAATCTGCAGAGCCGTGCAGAAAGTTCGGATGCAGTGCTGTTTAGAGCTTTTATTACACAGTAAATCCTGCTATTTCTCTGGAAGTATGTGTTTTTGTTGTTGTTGTTGTTGTTGTTGTTGTTGTGTAGAGCATGAGTATGTGCTCATGCATGTGCATGTGTGTGTGTGTGCGTGTGTGAATGTGTATGTTAATTTTACTCTTGATTTCAAGGAAAAAAATAAACAATTGATGTAACGAAGATATTTTGCAACTCATGTCAACCACCTTCGACTTAAACTAAAAAGAATCAGTTTGTGGGAATGGTAGTAACATATTATTTAAGAACAGTCCACCAAGAAATGGACAAAGGCATGTAAGCATCGTACAAAACAGTAGCAATTTCATCATTTTATTACTCACTATCTGCATTGCTTAGATCAGTGTTCAGCAAAATTACTGTACATGGATGGCTTTAGCAAACAGTAGAAACTCTCGCTTCACCACTGTAATTGTCATAACATTTCAGGGAGTTCTAAGAAATCAAACCAAACAAAAGCATACTTGCAAAAGGCCTTTAAGTGTCATTTGGTTTCCATGCAAAGAACAGGAATCTATCTCTGCCCGTGCGTGTCTTTTGTTCTTCCTCATGTCAATAGTATGTTCAAATTTACAGAAAGACCAGAGTGCCTTTCGTAAGAGCACATGAGTGGAAGATCACCCAGGAAAATCAAATAAAACCTACCTACTAAAACTTACAGAAGAGAGGAGGCTGGTGGCTGAGTCCATTAAGCATCCAGCTTTGGCTCAGGTCATGATCTCTCCACTTCCAAGTTCGAGCTCTGCATCAGGCTCTGGGCCGATAGCTTGGAGCCTGAAGCCTATTTCAGATTCTGTGTCTCCGTCTCTTTCTCTGCCCCTCCCTGCTTGCACTCTCTGTCTGTCTATCTCTCTATCTCTCTGTCTGTCTGTCTCTCTCACAAATAAACATAAAAAAAATACTAAAAAAAAAAACTATTAAAACTTACAGAAGAAAGAACATATTCAAATTCATGCCAAACCAATGAACATACCTAAAATGGGAGGGTACCCATATCCCCATCAGGAGAGCCCCCAGTGTAGATCATAACTTCTGAGGAAAAAAAGGTTTTCTCACAACTCAGAAAGCTCCACAGTCCAGTCAAAGTGCACTTTGAGACTCACAACTTGAGCCATTGTTCTTTAAGCCTTGTCTAGTCATGTGTCAAGGACAAGGTTATCTAAGGCTGGTGTATTTCATGTATTACAATTATACTATATGCAATTTGACTAACAGATACAGCATAGGTCAGCGAGTTTAGGCATAACAGAAGGCTTTATTCATCATCCTGGCCTGTGCAGTTTCTGTAATTCTCCTTGAAGTGTATATGTGTGCTCAGAACTAACACAGAACTTCAGAGCTAGAATAAGGGTCACTTACCCCTGTTTCTAGAAGCTCACAAGATCAAGTCTGAATGGTACACCACACCCCTAGAAGTAGCTTTATCCATAAATAAGGGAACATTTTACCACCATCTGTTTTCCTTCCATACTTATATCTCAGTTCATTCTGAATTTGAAGAGGGAAAAATGGAGAATTATTTACTAGTCTCTGGTAAATGCCTGGGTCACACTAGGTGCTTTAAACAAAATCCTCAAGGTTAAGGTAGGTTAAATGTTAAAATATATTTCTCACTAGCAACATTCAAATGAAAACATTCCTGGTCAGTGCTTGACTTTCTCCACCTGGTAATTCAGTAATTTGGCCTCCTCCTTTCTTCTAGCTCCAGTCTCCCAGAAAGTCGTGAAGTTCTCCATTTTGAACTGACAAGTGTGGAAAGAACCAGAGGACCAGGGAGGAGTTTCTGTGGTCCAGCCCTGGAAGCGGTGCTTATTAACTAGGACTCAGTTGTGTGGTAATTTTAGCAAGCTGTTTGCCAAGGAAGAAGAAAAAAATATTTCAGTGAAGAGCTCTCAGCCTCTGCCTCAACTTTTCAAAATCCAACTTTGTGGAACACAGCCCTGCAAGGAGATTTTGTGGACCTTATATTATGTAAGGGTTCTCATGACACACTTTTGTTGTTGTTGTTATTGTTGTCACACCTGACTATGCCTGTTACAATGCNTATATACATACACATACATATACATATACTATATGTATAGTATATAAAGACATAGCAACAGGCTTTGGGAACAGTACAAGATTCTTTCTGCAATCTTTCTCTTCATCTATGTTTCCTGTCCTCACAGACCCATTTTGCTCTATATACATTTATTTTATAACATAGTATGTGTCCTTGTACATAAAGAAGTACAATGAAATATTTCCAGTTATCTAACAGGAATTATAGAACCTGTAAAATATCTACATATGTCATTTTATATTGATTTAGTATTATTTTTGTTTTAAAAGTTAATTATATTATTTTATCTACATTTCGAATGAATCAGTGTTAATTTTATTTTTTTCTCATTCTATTTGTCATCTCCCCTTGATCATTGGTTACCATATATTCTGGTGGCTAGTGTTCGCTTCCCCAGTATAGACTGAACTATTTAATATCACTCCATGATTTCATTAAACATCATTTCTATAAATTATGAGCCTATAATTACAATGAGTTCACTGTCATTTGTTACAGCTAAAGTGGAATGCATAAACCTAGACATTTAGTTTATCATTTTTCCATCCTTCCTAAGTGTTTCTTCCCCGTCCCATACGTTATACACCATTTGTTAAAGGGAGTAACCATGGATTTACCTTTGGGAGTGAATTATATGAAAATGGGGCCCCTTGAAGTTGAGCAAGGTGAGAGACATGCATTGCAACAAATACGGTAGCTTAAATAAAATTGTTAACGTGTCTTTACTATAATAGTCAGAAGTCCAGGCTTGCATGGCTATCCTGCTAGAAAATATACTCCATCCTTTTGTCCATTGATATTTATGGCATTGGTCTCAGCTGCATGGCCAAAAATTGACATTTTTTTTCTGTATAATCTCTATTCCATGTTACTGAAGACATACAGGACACTTCATCTAAGAAGAAAATGATGGTATTGACATGAGAAGCTTATTTCCCACTATATCACACCACCCTTTGCTTTCACCTCAGGGTCATTTCTACTTTATTAATTAGCAAACCCAAACCAATGAGCTGTATAAAATATGTGCCAAGCTATATTAACCCAGAGAGTCGTAGCATATACAAAATAACACGTCAGTTCATATTATGTCCCAAAATGTCCTACATGCCCCAAAGTGTGCCCAGATACATATTTTTGTCACCTGTGAGAATTAAACCTCTAGCCATTGCCTTCTTTCGGGGACCCAAAGAATGGAAGGCATTTATTTAGATAGATGTAGGAGAACTATATGAGATAAACTGTGGCTGAGCAGCCCTGTTGCAGATCATACAGGATATATCATTTTTTTTAAAGTTTATTTCTTTGACAGAGACAGAGGGAGCACAAGTAGAATAGGGGCAGAGAGAGAAGGAGAGAGAGAATCCCAAGCAGGCTCCACGCTATCAGCACAGAGCCCACTGAGGGGCTTCATCTCACAAACCATGAGATTATGACCTGAGCAGAAATTAAGGGTCAGATGCTCAATCTACTGAGCCACCCAGGTGCCCAGAAATTATCATGTTTTTCATGGTATAAGTCTAAGATTATATGTTTTGTATTTAAATTAGAATAAACCCTTAGCAGTAATGAGTTTAAAATGCACGTATGATAGAAACATTGGTGAGACTGATATAACTTGCCAAACTTGAAGGCTGTAGTGTTGTCATTAACCATGTGAACACAGATGCATTGATATCTTTAAAAAATAAAAAAAAAGGGGGGAAATGTGCTCTGAGTCATGGCAGGATGCCCTGAAAAAAAAGATGCTTCCAGAAACCCCATGATTATATGCAGAAGACAGAACTTTTACTCCAAATAAAGATAATACTAGCTATGTACTATGTACTAGCTATGTACAGGAGACCCAACAGAAGGCACAAATTTCCCCAGACACCTCATTATAAACAGTGGACAGTATTCACCTCTCGGTTTCACAAAGATCATTACCATCATCAGACCCCCAGGGAACTCTCCTCTCCATGGGGAATGGCTCCTATTTCTTAGAAACTACTGAGAAAACTAAGAGACAGAGAAAAAAAGGGAGAGTAAGATACAATTAAACTCCTGTAAACTCTTTTGTTTACAAGAACCTAGGTTCCTGACTTTGATGTTGCTGCTAAAATAACTCTGGGGAAAAATTTCCTGAAATAATAAAAAATGATCAATTTAGGTTTTAAATTTGTGACTCATAATAAAGCTTTTTTCTCCTCTCTCTTCCACTATATTTTATAATGAAGGTATAAAACATATTAATTCTTTATCACAAATAATGACTCCATGAGATTATATTTGAGTTTAGGGATTTCAAAGTCATTTTATAAGAATTAGTTCCATTGCTACACATTTTGTCTGGAATGTCTAAGCAATATCATTAAAAGCCCAGTTTAATTGCTTTGAAAAAAAAATGTTTGACATGATACTCAATCTTTCAAAAATCACATTTCAGTCTTTGTACATCAGCTCCTAAAATGACTCACGTCTTTCTCTTTCTTTGAATTTCTTCCCTTGGAATTCAAAAGCATTGAAACTTAAACTCTTTAGAATCTACTGTGTAGTATATGATTAACTATACATTCATGGAAATATATCAAATATCTCATCAGAATCAAATGTAGTCTTGAATATACAGAAAAAAATATATGAACCTTATCAACCACATGTTCCAAATTTAATGTGGAAGACAGAAAAAGAAAACAAAAACTGACAAAAACATAATTCCAGATTGTCCTAGAATTATGGCAGAGATAAAGGACGCTGAGCACCAAAGAAGGCTTCAGAGAAGTGATTTTGAAATGAGTCTTAAAGAATGATGAGACGGTGGTCAAGCGAGATAAAAGCCACTGTATTATGTTGAATTGTTACCCCAAATCGTATAATACAAATATTATTTTTACCTTCCTCAATTTTTCCATTCAGGTTATACAGGGTACATAGAAATAATAAAACGTAGGGGAAAGATTCCAGGATGCCGTGAGTTTAGAATGAGAAGTATAAGACTTGAGGGAGAGATCACTGAATAGTATTTTGTTCACCAATTGACATTTTTAATTTTTAGAAAAGTCAGATGCAACTTCTCCATGACTATGGATGGATCATTGGAAATGGTAGGAGAAGGTGATAGAACACTGATTATACTACAGATCCCCTGTACTCAGGCTATATACCTGCTAAGTCATCTGTCTGGAAGAAGTGTCCAAAGGGTCTCAGTCATGTCAGGTGACATTGGAAATGAGAGAAAGCATGACATGTATAAGATGTCATAAACTTTTTGTAAGAGCTCTCCCTCCAGTTTAAGTATTACTCTGTTGGTATTCCTTTGTATTGACTTCTCTAATATCAAAATAATGTAAACTAGGGGAAGGTAAAATACACATTACTTGTATTCGTCATCAGTGCATAAAAAAGAATAAAACAATAAACTGAAACAGTTCACAGACTATAAAATAGGGAGTTAATAATTGCTATTTTTAACGTAGAGGAAGAGAAATGTTTATTCACAAAAAAATGTGAAAATATGCTACCATGGTGAAAAATCAAGGAAAACTTGAATGGAACTATTACAAAAGCTAATAAAAGAGAGTTAGTTTGGTTTTTTAATTTTTTTAATGTTTATTTAATTTTGAGAGACAGACACAGAGCATGAGAAGGGAAGGGGCAGAGAGAGGGAGACAGAATCCGAAGCAGACTCTAGGCTCTGAGCTGTCAGCACAGAGCTGTCAGCACAGATGTGTGGCTCGAACCCACAAACTGTGAGATCATGACCTGATCTGAAGTTGGACACTTAACTGACTGAGTCACCCAGGTGCCCCTAAAAGAGAATTACTTTGGTGGTGCTTTTATTTGCCTTATCAGCGCATTTAAACCAAATTGTTAAAAACGTAGGTTATACCCAGGAATTTCTCAAAACCTAATTTATAGTAAAAGCAAAATTGTTAACAAAAATTGAATATAGAAGGTGAATTCTATACTATTCTCTTCTTAATAAAGAGGAAACAGTATTTGCATGACACTTTGTCTAGGCAGGAAAGTGTCATCATTTTGAAAAAAATTCCACCTTATTTATAGAAGCCTAGAATATGAGCAAAACAGTGGCCTGAGCAAATATCTGATCATGAGGCATTGTAAAATCCAGAAGGAATCTTGTTAAAATGCCTGTAGATTCCATTCAATTTTGCTAGATTGTGAGCAAAATACTAAGGGAGAGAGATTTTATTATATGTCCTGTAAGGTAAAATAAAACTTTTTGGTAACTTTTATAATGCAGCACATGATGTTTCTTTTTTACAAGTGATATCTAAAAGGGGTGCCTGGGTGGTTCAGTCGGTTAAGCTTCCGACTCCGACTCAGGTCATGATCTCACAGTTCATAGATTCGAGCTCCACATCGGGCTCTGTGCTGACAGCTCAGAGCCTGGAGCCTGTTTCAGATTCTGTGTCTCCTTCGCTCTCTGACCCTCCCTCATGCTGTCTCTTCCTCTCTCTCTCAGCAATAAATAAAACATTAAAAAAGTTTTAAGAATGAAATCTAATGAATGACAATGAAATGATGTTAACTTGAGTCATGGTAAAAGTAGGAATGTGATGGGTATTATATTATGTGAACTAAAAGAATTCTAATTTGTTTATTTATTCTTTCATAGATATGGAATATGTGAATGTGTGTATTACATATATATGTATATATATATAATGCTCTGAATTTTTAATATGGCAAGAATATAGAACAATTATTTACATTGGATCATCAAAGGAAATTAAGCAATGAGTGATGTAATAAATTAACAATTTTCCCCAAATTAGGAATAATAAAATATTTGTATGACCTTCATATGAAAATGTTTCGAGATAACTTATAGAGACTGAGAATGAATTCCAACTCACAGCCCAAGTGAAAAGCAATATGAAGGTTAAAATGGTTCACTTTGCAATATTAGATTATGATTTTTTATAAACCGAATCTTATCAATTATTGATGAAAATTAAAGAGTTCCTAAGATCTCAAGTTACTTGAGTGCTATGAATATCTTCCCAATAAAAAAATTTCCCATGTTATTTATGTGAATTTAAATATACTTCCACATAAATAATTTATCCCCAAAATACAACTGAACTACTGCTTTGGTTTGGTTTGTTTCATATGGAAATAAAACTTTAGAAATGTTCATAAAATATTGTACTACCAAAAAATGCAGCATTATAATTTCTCCTCTTCACCTTTTCCTTTACTATCATTGCTGCATATTTCTTGACTATTTTATCAGTTAAATGATGTCGTTTATTGAAAACTAGAAGAATATTGGGCAGTTATTAACTTTTTTATCCTCTCTAGGTCATTTTGCAGACATCACCTTCCAGCCTATTTGTTTCTGCATACTCTACATATTTAATACCTATGAATTTCCTTTTCATAATATTTGTTCATTCATCCACATCATTAATAATGTTATTAAGTGAGGACAAACCCATCACCTGTGCTCCCTTCCACCTTGAAATATTTTGCTGATGTAGAGGTTGTATCTGATTAAATTCTTTTTAATTCTTCAAAGATTATAGATGTGGAATTAGCTTTTCAGGAATGGAAATCTTTAGTCCATATTTAAGAAAAACTGGATTAATGTACAGTAGGGATATAGAGTCCAAGATAGTATCTGGAAGAAGCAGGTTTGTCTCCCGAACGGACACATTGCAGAAAGGTTTTCTGAGATAGGGGAGAAAAAGGAAAAAGAAGATGTGCCTGGGTGGCTCAGTCGGTTAAATGTCCAACTTTTGGTTTTTGGCTCAGGTCATGATCTCACGGCTTTGTGAGTTTAAGCCCCTCACTGGCCTCTGTGCTGGCAGTGCAGAGTCTACTTGGGATTCTCTCTCTATTCCTCTCTCTCTGCTCCTCTCCCACTTCTCTGCTGTCTCTGTCTCTCTCAAAATAAATCAATACATCAAAAAATATATGTTATTTAAAAAATATATTTTAAAAAAGCCAAGCTGAAGAAGATAGAGGTGAGAAAAAGACAACTTTGTCTCTGCCGTTTTGTTAAGGACCAATTCTGAAATACGTTTAGCTTTCTAAGCTCTAGGCCTATGATTTGGTTTGGATTTGCTTAAACTGATAACATTTCAGCTTCCATTCAAATATTCTTTTGGAAAACCCCTTAGTTATGAAGGATGTGTTGAGATTTTTCATCTATGAAATCTATTTTCCTGTTATTGAAGTCAATACATACATTTAAAACAATAATAGTTTCTCTTTGTTTTTCTTTTCTCCTTGAAGTGGGTCTATTTAAAATTGGTTAGTCACACGCTATTCATACTAATAGTGTAATAGAAACAGATTCAGGGGATTTTATTTTTTCTGTATTTAAATTAAACTGTGGACAGAGAAGTTTGGTATTTATTCTTAGAGAATATGACAAGCTTCATAAAACACAGTCTATTTCAATAAACACATTATCCTCAAGAAAAAAGAACAGGAAGGGATAGTACACACAGGCACAAACTTGAAGAGATCACCTTACTTCTCTTTCTAGCATCTTCTTGTCTAAAAAGTATACTATTTAGGAAAACCAATTTTCATATATTCTTTGATTAAATTATCCTCAACTTTTAATAGCCATTTTCCAAGCATGCAAAATTAAAAAAACAAAGGAGCAATAGTAGATATAGAACTCAAAACAAGTCAACTTCATAGCAACTGAGAAACTGTAATACCTAATGACAGACACCAGCACTTAACTGAAAATTGAAAAAAGGGAACTGTAATTTAAAAAAAAAAGAAGAGTAGGAATATTCATGTGAGTATATATGTATCTTTAAGTTTTTATAAAAATGTTTAAATTGAAGAATTTGGTTAGCAATTTATTGATTCAAATATGTTATGCTCGCCTTTCTTCTTTCAACATTTTATTCCAGCTATAATCTTTATAATTAAAGTCTAATTTTCCATATCAACTTGCCATTTTTCTGCCAAAAGGGTATGTTACCCCCTTTTGACATAATTTTCTGTTAGATTTTCCTAGATAAATAGTAGGAAAAAAATATCTTGGAAAATCAAGATTGAGATACATCTGAGGAATTTTTAGTGACTTAATCAATGATCTAGTATTTTAACCTAACTTTTCATTGAAAAACTCTACTCAGAATGTATTTTAATACATACAGAGAGGAGTTTCATTTGCTACCAAAAGGTTAACTAAGTTAAATTATGAATTGTAGTCCCTAGACACAATATTAATTTGTTTTAAAAGGGCATGAATATGAAGATGATAGTAGAAAGTAAATAGAATTATAAAGATAATACAAAAATAAGGAAGAAAGGAAAAAAAGATAAAACATTAGATAAGAAATAGAGAAAACATCTAGCAAGATGGTAGATTTTAATCCAATCATTACCAAAGAACGGCAAGCTTGGCTGGCGGCTGGTTGCTCTGAAAGCCAGTACTCAAGAAATGAGTTGTGATTGAAAAGGAATAGGAGCCAATAACTGGGTGGCTCAATCAGTTAAACGTCCATCTTCCACTCAGGTCATGATCTCATGCTCCGCGTCAGGCTCTGTGCTGACAGCTCAGTGCCTAGAGTCTGCTTCGGATTCTGTCTGTCTCTCTCTCTCTGACCCTTCCCTGCTCATGCTGTTTGTCTCTCCCAGAAATAAATAAAACATTAAAAAAAAAAAAGGGAATAGGAGCTTTATTCAGGAGGCCAGCCACCTGCAGAGAAAGCAGACTCTTGTCCAAAAACCAACCTTAAGGTTTCTCCATGGCCCCAAAGTTTTTATTGTTTTAACTTTTTTACAGGACCCCAATGTTTTTAAAGGAATGTTAGGGCTATTAATCACTAAAAGGGGAGCACAGTGGTTTGTAAGGCTTCTTGATTGCATGTAGAATGGGCAGTGCCAGCTAGAGACATTACTTGGAGGTTGTGTACAAGAGAGGTTGCCCCAGGGGAGGTTTGTGTAAGGTTTGGTTTCCAGTCTTCCTAGAAAAGAATGTATGATCTATAGATATACAAAGAAAGGATTAATGAATCACATGGAAAGGTACTTGCTAAAATTAAAAGTCTAATAAGTTGGTCAGAGGGACCAAGAGGGAGACTTCACACCTATATGGATAAGTACACGAAATGCTACCAAAACAAGTGCAGCAATTTAAAGACAGAAATTGTCAAATTGTATTAAAACAAAGTGAGAACCAACTATATATTGTATATAGAAAACATTATTTTATTTTATTGTTTTATTATTTTATTTTGTTATTTTATTTTAGAGAGAGAGAGGCATGAGCAGGAGATAAGGATAGAGGAGAGAGATAAAGAATCTTAAGCAGACTCTATGCTCTAAGGAGCCCAATGGGTTCAATATTGGGGATCATGACCTGAACTGAAATCAAGAGTCATAAACTTAGCTGATTAAGCCACTGAGCTCCCCCCTACAAAGCATAATTTCAAAATATAAACCAAGATAAAAGGATGTAAAAGGATTTATTTCATAATTAGTAAGTGGTCAATTCACTATGATTCTAATATGTATGCACCTAATAACAATCTTCAAAACACAATAAGAAAGAACTGCCGAGCATGAAAAAAAAATAGAGAAAATTACAGTTGTAGTTGTAATTTACTTAATATCAGCAAGTAAATAGAAGATTTGGAAAATTTGGAAAAACTCTCAAAAATGTACTCATTAAAATGAATAGAATAATCCAGCTAATAATAGTAGAGTACATATTATTTTAAAGTGCACACAGAAAATTTTGCAAGATAGATCAATCACATTCTGATACATAAAACAAACCTTACAAAAACCTAAAATCATGCAGAGTATTCTCTAACTTTTCTTAAAAGATTCAAAATGGAAAGATACTGAGAAAATATCTACACATTTGAAAATTAAATAATGCATTTCTAAATAATGCACCATTAAAGAAAAAATCCAACAGAACACTGAAATTGTTTTGAACTAAATAAGTATTAAAATGTAATATATTAAATGCATTGGCAAAGACTAAATTTATAATAACATAGGAATTTTAAGTACCAAAATCTCATATCATATGTTTGAACGTATAGGAGGATTAGGAGGAACTTGACGGAGGAACAAGGGGGAGAAGAAGGGCAGAAATGGTGGGGGAAAGGGAGAGAAGCAAACCATGAGAGACTCTTGAATGCTGACAAAAACTGAGGACTGATGGATGTGGGGGGAGGGGGGGATGGGCATGGAGGAGGGCACTTGTGGCGATGAGCACTGAGTGTTATGTGGAAACTAATTTGACAATAAACTATTAAAAAGAAAAACAAAATCTCAGAATAGATAAATGTCTCAAATTAATGATTTAATTATCTACCTCCAGAACCTATTAAAAGAAGTTCAAAGGAAAATAAAAGCAAAAGTAAATAGCAAAAGAATTTAGAGCTGGATTTCAAAAGCATATTTGCAAACTCCTTTTTGTCATTGGCTAAAATTACTTTGTTAGCTGATTCATCTTGTTCATTCAGCCCAATAACTATTTTGCTCAACAAACATCCCAGGTTTATTCATTCCTCAGAAGCTTTGTATTGCTAATACCTCTTATTTAAAGATTGGGCACACGTAATCATTCTGCTGACAAGATCCCTAAATTCACATTCGGGAGAATGGTATGTTAATAGCTCAAAAGCAACCAGGTCCAGAAGATTTGCACCTTGGATCAGCAAACCCTATATATCCAGGCCTTATTTGTTATTTGAAGCACTAGTTTACCAACATTCCTGTTTAGAAATTATTACTTAACCTGGTTTATCAAATCACTTGTCAAAATATAGAATTACATTGCTTGTATATTTTAAATCACAATATGGAGGCGCCTGGGTAGCTCAGTCAATTAAGCATCTGACTCTTGGTTTTGGCTCAAGTCATGATCTCATGTTTTCATGACTTTGAGCTCCATGTCGGGATCTGGGTTGGCAGTGCAGAGCCTGCTTGGGATTCTATCTCTTCAACTCTCTCTCAGGCCCTTCCCCACTCACACTTTCTATCTCTCTCAAAAGTAAATAAAATAAACTTTAAAAAATAAAAATAAAAATATGTAATTTTTTAAATGTCCATGTCTAACTAAACCTTTGGGATAACTTCTGTGTATTCCCAGCAGGCTAACTTGGTACAATCAATCTGTCATTTACCAGCTAACTTTGAGGTGATAAGGATGACTCCTAGTGCCCACATATTGTACTTCTAAAGACAATGAGATTCAAATTGGGTCATAGATTAAACAATTTTTAAATACCTCTCAAGAGGAAGTTAGTTTTCCTGTATTATTTTTGACTTTATAACAAGCATCAAGCATTTGTGTTCTGGCTTTTGTTGCTGATTTTCATGAACATAGCTGTAGGAATGGAAAACACTTGTGGAATCAATACACTAGGGACTTTGTGGTCATAATTTAATTGCTTGTCATAGTATATTTCATGACTCCTTACTGTGTGACACCTTGATTTCATAATAAAATAATTAGTCTAATTACATAAACAAGTCAAGCTTTTAAAAAGAAATTTGTTTTAATTTCAGATTTTTGCTATCTCATGGTGATAAAGTAATTTCTGGAAAATCGTGTTCCAAGGATATCATTTAGTTCCAACAACCTGATTGAAAGTATTATGAAAAAGAAATTTGCCTGGTTACAGTAATGTCAAAAATAGTCTTCTCATATTTAATAACGAATATCCCACTTTCCTTTAGATATACAACTTTTACTAATATAACCCAAGAACATAATCCTAGGTGTGTGACATATGTACAAACAAACAATGCAAGAAATACGTGATATGCTGAAACAGGGATGCTTCTAAAAGATTTATTTGGGCTGCTACTTGCTACGTAGCATCCTCTGCCTCATGCTGATACTTACGGAGTCTCTCTTCGACTCAGATGTGGCAGTGAGTTTAAACTTCTTTCTTTTCCCCTAAACTACATAAGACTGAGCATCCCTTTTCAAACCCCTATCAGCGATTTGGGGAGATCATCAAAGAATCCCCAAAGGGGAGAAACATTCTGTACGGCAAAAATCTACCCACATGTTTCTTCCCTATCCCCTCCAAATGCGATGCCTTAATGTAAACAAGCTAGAAGCTGATTGTAAGAATACAGTAATGATAGGCTTTGTTCAATTTCTGTACCTCTAGATATGTGTGTTGTCAGGGCAAAGCTAACAAGATGCCAGATACCAAAGTCAACGTTGATCTTTATGAAATTCTTGGACTTAGGGGCTGCATCCTTGTCTATAATGAGGCAAAGTTAAGAAAATAAAAGGTTTTTTCAACCTGCAATTTTCACTTTATGGTTTTGTATAATGTAAACCATGTCAGATGAAAATGTATGTTAAGTTATATGTTAAACATTCACATCACTATGGCATGGTTTACAAAAACATGTTTCTGTTAGCACTTCCAGCAATTAGTGATCACAGCTTGGCTGCATGCTGGGATCTCCTGACTCCTGGATTTTCCCCAAACTAAGTAAATCAGGCAGGGAGTGAGTCCTGGGAATAGTATTTTTGAAGTTGACCAGGGTTATCAAGTATTGATATAAATATTGCTGGGAATTTGTAAGAATATAGCATAAGATTTTAGTTATGCTTAATTATTACAAGGAATTTTGTGTTAAATTGTTATTCTTACCAAGGAAAGCTGTAACTGATGACAATAATAACTTAGAAATTCTCCCTCCTTGGGTGCCTGGGTGGCTCAGTCAGTTAAGCGTCTGACTTTGGCTCAGGTCATGATCTCACAGTTCGTGGGTTCGAGCCCCACGTCGGGCTCTGTGCTGACAGCTAGCTCAGATCCTGGAGCCTGCTTCAGATTCTGTGTCTCCCGCTCTCTGACCCTACCTTGCTCATGCTGTCTCTCTCTCTCTCTTTCTCACTCTCTCTCTCTCTTTCTCGCTCTCTCTCAGAAATAAATAAAACATTAAAAAAAAAAAAAGAAATCCTCCCTCCAATTGGCTGGAATAATCAGCAAAAAAAATATATATTTTATGTGTTTGAATATAAACAAACAACAGCTATTCTTTTCCACAATTATGTTTTTGTGGGCTATGATGTAATTGTCTTAATTCTATAACAAAATTGCCAGCATTTCTCCAAAGGGGGAAAAAGAGAGTAATTTTAATCAATTAAAACTGCCTGGTGCCTCACTTCCTGTAACACTTATCATGGAATGTGTAGTTATTTTGGCAAAGAGTGCAGATTAGCTCTACTATTCATTCATTTTTTCTTCACCAGTAAAAAAAGACTTCCAAGTTTTAGCTGGACACATGATCGCTCGGAATAAATACTATATTCCCGATCTTTTACTGACACTAGGTATGACATGTATGACTAATTTGTGGCCCGTGAAGTAGAAGTAGAAGTGATATGTGTAACTTCTGAGAAGTTTTAAAAGAAGGGGTGTGTTCTATTCCTCTGTAGTTTATTTATTTATTGTGTTTCCTTCTTGGAAGAGGAGCTGCGATGGCTGGATCCAGAGCAGTCATGTGAGAGCACAAAAAAAAAGCACCATTTGGGAGATGGCCAAGGAAAAGAGTAAAGAGTGTGGATGTCCGAGAGTCATGAAAACTTCGTATCTGAGCTGGGATGTTCGCATAGACACCCCTGAGGGAGGAGAGGAAATAAAAAGGTGTGTCTATATTGTTCAAAGAAGTTCTTAGCCTTTCCTGCACATTAGAATCATCACGGAGATTTTCAAAACACATTAATGCTCAATCGTATCAAGTCCCTGGAAAAATGTTTATTGCCTGTAAGTTTCCACTCCATCACTTCCAACCCAAGCTCATGTGCCTGTCATATGTGGACACCATGTCTTGCAACTTGGACATCTTGCTCACTCTCTTCACTTGTGCAGCTGAACTTATATTTCATTCTTCTGTAACCCCCGGGGGGGGGGGGGGTGGAGTGGAATAGTATTTTCCTTATGTTGACTCCTATGTTGTCGAAATTCGAAAACAAAACAAGGGGCACCTGGGAGGCTCAGTCGGTTGAGCATTCAGCTTTGGCTCAGTTCATGATCTCACAGTTCATGAGTTTGAGCCCCGCATTGGGCTCTGTGCTGACAGCTCAGAGTCTGGAGCCTGTTTTGGATTCTGTGTCTCCTTCTCTCTCTGACCCTCCCCTGCTCACGCTGTCTCTTTCTCTCTCTCAGAAATAAATTTAAAAAAACATTTAAAAAATTTTAAATGAAAACAAAACAACAAAACCAAAAAATGAACAAACAAAAAACCCCAAACTGAATATTTGTTTTATTTTCCAAGCTACATGTTTTCACATTCACCACATTCTAGAGTGTCTGTGTTTTCCTGAAGCAGGTCTAGGGGACCCCTATTCTCCCTTCTCACATGAGAATCTGTTGAAAAAATATATGTTAGCAAGCATTCATTGACATGGAGCTTAACTCAGCTGATTATTTCGTGAATTAATCAAATTTGGTGTTAGCAGAAATGAAATTCCAAATCATAACCCTAACTGCACGATGTGGGGCAAGATGATAATCACTGAATCAGTGTCCTTACCTGAAAGTCAGAGATCCGAACAGTAATTCAGGAGATTTTTGTAAAGTTTAAGTTAATAAAGTAAGTCATTTATTAACTTGTATGGTACTTGGAAACTCTTCAGCCCTTAAAAAGTGGTACTTGTAGGTGATTTACTCTTTGAAATAAAAAAAAAAAACTTAAAGATACAACTTTGGGTTTTCTTGTCTTTCATATTATTGTAATGAGGAAAAATTATTGTATTATTCAAATTACAGAATACTAAGTCTCATAATAATGATAATTCATTTCAGAAAGATATTCATGATATTGTCATTTGATGAAAACTATATTAGTTGTTAAAGGAAATGTACATGTGTTTTTAAATCTGTAACTTTTCATTTTATTATTTTTTGTTATTGAAGTGAAATTGACATACAATGTTACATTAGTTTAAGGTGTGTGACACAATGATTCCATAATTCTGTACTTTATGCAATGCTCTAGATAAATGTAATATCATCCATCACCATTCAAAGTTATTACAATATTATTGGCTGTATTCCTTATACTGTACTTTCCATCCGTGTGACTTATTTATTTTATAACTTTAAGTTTGTACTTCTCAGTCTCCTTCACTTACTTCACCCAACCCCTTCCCTTCTTCCCTCTGGCAATCCCCAGTTTGTTCTCTGTATTTATAAGTTTGTTTCTTTTTGTTTGTTTCAGATTCCAAATGTAATAAAATCATATGGTTTTTTTTTTCTCCCCCTGTCTGACTTATTTCACTTAGCATAATACCATTTAGGTCCATTCATGTTGTGAAGAAATTTACAGGATTTAATCCTCTGTGATAAGAGCTCATAAACTTGTACTTGTTGGATTTTTTTTTTGTCACCGTTCAAGGTTTTTATATAACAAAGTATCAGAAGCCAAAGCATCCACATAGCATGAATGTGAAGAGAAAATGTCTTTCCTGAACAAGTACAGGCTTTATAATTTAATTGTATTTACACTGATGAGTGCACACAAAGAAAAATCAATTTGTGGGAGTTTATTTCATTGGTATTGAAATTGTATCTTCCTTAATAAGCTTGGCACAAAGTGCATAGTTTGTCTTCTAAGTTCATTAAGTTATTCCTTTGCTATATTCTGTGGTGTTATGTTGTTTTATATGGACTTGCTGGTTGGGTGTTTAAAATTGGTTTTCCCAACTACAGAATATTAACTTCCAATATTTACAAAAAAATTCCCATTTATTACAAAGTCACAATAAAAGGGCATAAAATGAATATAAATATCCAATTTATGCAAGGTTTTTCTGGCATTATTCTGAAAGTATTAAAAGAGTTGGCTGAAAACCTGAGTTTATAACATTGGTTATTTTCTCTACCAACCTAATAATGCCATTAAAGCTTTCTCGGCCTACTTTCTGAAATAAGTAAAAATATATTTTCACCTTAACTATCTTGCAGGAAATGTAGGAGGAAAGATAGAAAACATACAAATAAGACAAAATACCACTGACACCCCACCAAATCAATCAATCATTCAATCAATCATGAAAGCTGTCGTGCATCGTCTCGAGATTTCACAAGTTATTCCACCATGAACTTGTTTATGGTCTGAGGATGAGCTCTTCATGCCCCTTGTGCCTTGAATATCAGAATTCAAGGAAAAATTCTCATCTTATTTGATCCCCATGCTTTTTGGAAACTTTTAATCCTCTACTCAGAAATAAACTCACCTATTCTCTGGGGCACATGTAAGCATATGCCCCCCACCCAGATTATGAGCTTTGTTAGTCAAATTGTTAGCAATAAAGCTTACAGCTTTTATTCCAAAACTCCAAACATTTGAGGTTCACTGAATGATATTTGTACTCTGCTTACCTTTATCTTCTCTCTGCTTAAGTCTTCCTTTCTCCAGATCACCCATTTTATTAGCTACCTATTTCTCCTTAGCCTATTATGCCAAAACTTAGTAGGTTAAAACAATAAACATTCTGGGTGTCTGGGTGGCTCAGTCAGTTGGGTGTCTGATCTTGATTTCAACTCAGGTCATGATCTCAGAGCCATGAGATCTAGCCCTGCATTGGGCTCCCATACTGACAGCATGGAGCCAGCTCGGGATTCTCTCTCTCCACCTCTCTCTTCCCCCATCCCTCTCCAAATAAATAAACATTAAAAAAAAAAAAAAAGAAACACACAAACTTTCATTATGCCATAGTTTCTCTGGGTCAGTATTTCTAGCAAGAATTAGTTAAATCCTCTAATTCAGGGTCTCCCATAAGGCTGAAAGTCAGGAGGTTGGCAAGGACTGCTGTTATCCAATGGCACATGATAGAAGGATCAGCTTCCAAGATCACTCATGTGGTTCTCGGTAGGACAGAACTCCTTGCTGGCTGCTAACCGGTGGCATTAGTTCTTTGCCATGTGGGCTTTTCCACATATCATTTCTCAACATGGCAGCCAGCTTCTCTTAGAATGAGAGAGAGAGTGAAACAGAGAGAGAGCTCCCAAGATGGAAGCTGGTCTTTGTACAACTTAATCCTGGAAGTGACATTCTCTTGCTTCTGTCATAGTGTATATGAAAAAAGTGAGTTAATACATTCAGCCAGGACTCAAGGGTAGGGGTTTCCTCAAGGGTTTAAGTATTAAGATGTATGGATCAATTGGGAAGGTTTAGAGGCTACCTACCAAGTCCCTGAAATAGTAATTACAAAACCCACTATTCCTTTGAAGTCACTAATTTAAGTACACATATCTCTTAACAATCTATTATCCCCTTAGCAGGTATTAACAGTTTCCCTGCAGCTACTCTGTTATATCATTAAGACTTCCAAGCCATTGGCACCTCTGCCTTCTCCCATTCCATGAAAGCCCCCCTGTGGATAGTTATTCCTTATGAGCATCAACTGCCTATGGCTCTTCTCAACACTTGCTTCACTTTAGAATCACCTGGGGAGATTTTTAGAATTCTGGTGACCTGGCCTCAAGTAAGATTAACTACACCAGTATTTCTAAACCTTGGCCCTGGACATTGCTATTTTACAACTGCTCCTTTATGATTCTGATATGCAGTCATATTTAGGAATCAATATGGTGGACCCTATTTAATAATTTAAACACTCTATTGTCAGTAACCTAAAACAAAGATCAGCTGACTACCTCTTTTGGGCCAACTCTGACCCACCACTTATTTTTAAAATAAAATTTTGAGCTGCCTGAGTGGCTCAGTTGGTTAAACTTCTGACTCTTGATTTCAGCTCAGGTCATGATCTCATAGTTTCTGAGCCCTGGTCTGGCTCTGTGCTGACAGCATGGAGCCTGCTTGAGATTCCCTCTCTCCCTCCCTCCCTCCCTTTCTCTCTGCCCCTCCCTTGCACACACACTCTTTCTGTCTCAAAATAAATAAATAAACTTTAAAATAAAGTTTTACTGGAAATCAGTCTCACCTACATATCATCTCTCACTGCTTTTGCACTCACAGTCAGAAGTGAACACTTGTTAGAGAGGCTGTATGGCTCACAAACTGAAAGTATTTACAATCTGACCCTTTACTTAAAAGGTTTGCTGATCTCTGACCTATCCTCTTTCACATCTTTATTTTTTTTTTCACCAGCAGGTTGATAAGCTTTTCACTGAGTGAGGTCTACTGTTTGATTTCTACATATTTCTGATCCTTGAACACTGCTGAAGAAAAGCATACAAGCAAACAAAAATAGTATCTTACAAGCCTCTCCACAAAATAAATCTCCTACCCTCTGCTGTGCTAACAGAAGAGTTATTACCAAGCTGTTCAGTAATGGTAAGAGATCTGGGAACATAACTGTTCTTCATACATTTTTAAATTGCTCACGTTTTTATTCACATGCCAAATCTACCTTCCTCATTTTATACCCTGTGTGACAATCCTTTCCAGGGTGTTTATGGTTTGAATGACTTTGTATTTTGTTGACTTTACTCTTCCCCCCATGGAAAGATGACTTAATTTTCTTAAAAAAAAAAAAGTTTACAACAGACACTTGTTAGAAACAGAAAGGAAGACTTTATTCAGGACTATTGCAATATTGGAGAGGCTATTACAACAGAAGAGACACACTCAACTCAATTCCAAATACACCAAAGACAGCTGGGCATGTATAGCCATTGAATACAGTGCCCAGAAAGCCTAGAGTCTCCAGACTAAAGTTTGGACAAGGAGAGAGTCTTTTTTTTTTTTTTTTAACTTCAGAATTCTCTAAGTGCCGACAGTGTCAGAGACCTTGTTAAGATACATGCGTTCTAGAAGGCCTGTGGAAAAACAAACAACAACAACAAACAAATAAATTTCAGGAGACTTCCAGGACATCTCATTCAAATTAAAAGTGCAGGGGCTCCTGGGTGGCTCAGTCGGTTGAGCGGTTGAGCGTCTGCCTTCAGCTCAGGTCATAAACTCACGATTCATAAGTTGGAGCCCCGTGTCCGGCTCTGTGCTGACAGCTAACTCAGAGCCTGGAGCCTGTTTCAGATTCTGTGTCTCCCTCTCTCTCTGACCCTCCTCTGTTCACACTGTCTCTCTCTCTCTCTCAGAAATAAATAAAGCATTAAACAAATTAAGAAAAAAACAAATAAAAGTGCATCAGTTGCTTTTTCTTAATGCAAATAAGAATGCTTGCATTTTGCAACTTTAATTACAAAGAAGGATTAAAATGCATAGTGCATCTCTTCCCATTATGATTTAAATATTAAAACATGTTACAAACATTCTAGTGTCAGTATGGCAGTATTTTGTTTTCAAACTATGCTTATAAATATCAAAATTAAATATATATTATTAATAGCATTGTATATTATCATATTATACATGTATCTATAAGTGTACACATTATACATATATATCAACTTTATTAAATAGTCTCTACACTGTTAATTTCATCATTTCAATAGAAAGAAATAGTAGGCACGTTGGCAACTATACATTCCCAATTTGAAATAGTCAAATGAATTTTGTTGAGATCTTTTCTCTTAATGTGGACTAAATAATTATATATTTAAATGTGGCAATTATCCTGGCTGTGACAAGGCACAGATATGACAGGCAGCTTCCTACAGTGCTCTCTTGGTGACTCAAATAACGTAAATAGGATTCCCATTGCTACACAAGTTAGTAAATGTTGAAAACTCTTGGAAGTTTCTGGAACAAATAGGATATGTTTTCTTCAGTTTATGCAGCAGTTTCATTCCTGAAAATTTTAGTTTGTATTAAACCATCCCAAAGTATTTACATATAAAGATTTAGTTTCTTGACTAAACAGTTATAGATGATTACCATGTGAATATACATTGGGGCATTTGATTGGGGGGGCAGGTTAGGATTGTAGGACATCTGGCATTGTTGGCACCCATCTGTGAAATGTTATTAGTGCCTTCCGATCATTTTGACAGATGAAACACTCAGGAATTTCCAAAAAGAGGAAGCTGGTGTCATAATCCTTAAGAACCAGTACCTTAGGAAGGCGAGTGAAAATTTTAATAAGAAATTAAAAAGACCTGAAAAAGACTGTAAAAATGAATTCAACCATTTTGTACATTCTAAGTTCCAGGTGTACACCATGTGATAGGTGCAGATATTAGTGTGAAGTTTAGACATTTAACTGCTATTTTTATTTTCTATCCAAATGTTTTTTAACTACTACCAGTCTCTTTCTTGACCCTTTTTATGATAATCCAATGAAAGCTGTAGCTTGATTCTTGCTTAAAAATATTCACAATTAATATGTGGTTTTAAAATAAGAAAGAAGGAGAGGGAGAAAAGAACATACTTTATACATGTTTTATGGTAAGCATGGCAGTCAGCTCTATTTCATATAAATGTTCTTGTTAAAGTCACACTAAAATTTTATACTTTGTATTTTTTTTTATTATTTTTTTTAATGTTTTATTTATTTCCAGGAGAGAGAGAGACAGCGTGAGCAGGGGAGGGTCAGAGAGAGAGGGAGACACAGACGGAAACAGGCTCCAGGCTCTGAGCTGGCAGTCAGCACAGAGCCCGACGCGGGGCTCGACCCCACAAACCGCGAGATCATGACCTAAGCGAAAGTCGGACGCTCAACCGACTAAGCCACCCAGGCGCCCCAATATACTTTGTATTTTTTAATGAAAAATGTGAGGGTGAAAGAAGTTAATTAACTCTTCTAAAAGCCCTTGGTTATGAAGGAAGTAATGCAGATTTTCAGACATTTTGATATGAAACTTTGACATGAAATTTGAACAGGAAACTTTACATAAATATATTCAGGTAAATATAAATAAATATATTAAAATTGGTATTTTAATTTTCAAATAAAATTACTTATATTGTATGAATTACATAGGCATATATGCTATTATTTTCTTTTTTATGATATTTACTTTCTCTTTTCAAAGATCATATGGAACATTTTATAATTCATTCCACAATTACTACACAAATTTAACATTAAACACTTTTAAATGACTTAACAACAGCATTAAAAATATCCTTCCATTTACCAAGACCATATTTGGTTTATAATTAATATACATAAGTAGCACGTTTTATGGAAATAATTCTAATATAACATGAATATTTATATAAGTAGACTCAAGATAGGCCTATGTGCAATTTCAAATTACCAACCTTACCTACTTCATTATAATTAATGTCAAACATTACATAAAATCAAATTATGTATGGTAACTTTCAATTATTAAGAATCCTCAGAAATTGTCTTGATCATTCTGTTACTTGGGTCAGGAAATTTCCTAAAAACCCTTACACCCTATGTGCTCCTCTAATGCAATATATATGTTCCTAAAAATCAGCCTGGCCATGCACATATGCAATAAAAATCACACAAACTTCATCAGTGACATATGGGGAGAAACAAAAATAGGAACCTATTTAAAAATGGTAACATAGTTTTAGGGGGACCTAAGTGGCTCAGTCAGTTAAGCATCTAACCTTGGCTCAGGTCATGATCTCAAGGTTCTTGAGTTCGAGCCCAATGTTGGGCTCTGTGCTAGAGCTCAGAAGCTGGAGCCTGTTTCTGATTCTGTGTCTCCCGCTCTCTCTGCTCCTCCCCCATGTGTACTCTGTCTCAAAAATAACTAAACATTAAAAATAACTGAAAATGAAAATGGTAACACAGTTTTACGTATAGTAAATAGTTAAATAATAAATCCTACATTAATTATGGCACTTCACCATGAGATTTCCTTGTAGAACTGGGTGTTAGAGAAGTTATCACTTGGGAGTTATGAAGTGGTGGAAGGGAGATTCTCTGTAATGAGATTATTGTATCCTCCAATATGAATGGACATAGCTCATGACACATCAGTAACTGAGGCAGCTGGTAGGCATCTGGAGAGTGCCCACACACACACTATGCATTTGTGTGCTCCTGTGTGCCTGATCCAGCTGGCTGCATTTTTCTGCATTCACCTAATATTTCCTTAGGTCAAAATTTCATATGAGCAAACCCATCTCCACATTGTCCCCAAATATATATATTCACATTTTCAAAACAGGCATTATAATAGAACAGACCAGAGTTTAAAATCTAGTTTTATTTTTTTCTACGATTAAACTGTTTAATTCAATAATTGTTAAATATACTTTTCTACACATCTTTTTAAGAAACCAAATATTTTCTTTTTTAAATGTTTTTAATGTTTTATTTATTTCTGAGAGAGAGAGAGAGACAGCATGAGCAAGGGAGGGTCAGAGAGAGAGGAAGATACAGAATCCGAAGACAGGCTCCAGGCTCTGAGCCAGCTGCCATCACAGAGCCTGATGTGGGGCTCAAACCCATGAACCGTGAGATCATGACCTGGGCTGAAGTCAGACGCTTAACAGACTGAGCCACCCAGGCGCCCTAAGAAACCAAATATTTTCAAAATTACTTGGTGAAACAAACATATTCTACCAACTAAATTGACACATATTATTTCATAATTTATCATTGCAGTGCATGTCTCTTAAAAAGTTTCAAATACATATATAGTTACTAATAATATTGAAATAAGTGATAAAATAGTTAAGAATTACTTTGATTTTCTCACATTAGAAGAGATACATATATGTTTTATTTAGTCACCTCTTCATTTCTATATTATTTTCTGGGGACAATTTATTTTCATAAGGAACTTTGGAGAGAATATATGCTAGAATTTTTGTTTTTCTTTCATTGGTCAATGGTCATTGACCAGATATATTAATGTTATGTTGTGCATGATTAATTCAGTGGCTAAAAGAGTAGGCTAGTCATTGGATTAATGAGACAAGAGTACAAATTATTATAGTATATAAAATAATATCTAAAATTGTATTTTAAAAGATGAATCACCCAATGAGCTTTATTTCTAATGATAGCTAGTTCCCATAATAAAGGTTCAGTTAGTGAATCCATACGTCCATTTCTATGTGTTGAACCAGTCACTGAAGTCTTTGTAGTAGTTAATAAACCTTTAATCAATTATTACTTGAGGAAAAAGTACTTCACAGTATATTAAAGGATACAAAAGACTTAATTGAGCTCAAGCTCTGGTTAAAAAAATTATTATTTGCATGATTAAACTTTCTTCTCTCTTTGAATTTTATGGCCCTATAAAATGGCACTCTTTACAACTTCTTGCAGACCTAAATTGAGGCAACGTTCTAGTTCATAATAATTCCGTGCCCAGTTTCTAACAATGGCCACAGACTCCTGATTCTTAGCCTGACTCAGTGCTACTATCATCTGCTCCTACATGACCAAGGCTGAGCACATCTCTGTAGCCATGTCAGGCCCAAAACAAATTAATCAGATTCATTCTTTATAGGTTTAATAGTGAGGCTAAGAAAGAAAAAGAAGGCATCATTCCCCTCTGACATGATTATAGGTGGGTTTTCCTCCTCTTAAGAAAAATAAATTCTCCTCCAGTAGGAGAGAGATGTTGCACCCATATGACAGCGGACATGAGAATGAGAGCCTTAGTCATGGTGAAACCCTGCCCCGATTATAGTCCCCAAGACAGGACCTTCCAGCTGCCCTGCTTTTTAGAGACCCTTGAGCCTTTGATATCTCCTCCTATTTTCCCCAAAAGACTTCATTCAGCTGAAGGGTAGAGTTTGGCTACAGATGTGGGTGAGTGAAAGAGCCCTGACAATGAATGCTGCTCTTTGAAACCAGTTATTTTCTTTTAACTTTAATTCAGTTGGTTTAATTATGTGGTAGATCTGGTGACTTCAAAAATGCAGTCAATAAGCACAGATGATGCCCTAAAGTCCAAGCATTATCCAGCCGATTACTTAGAAATTGCCAAAGAAAATTTTACGTTTACTGTATTTGAGCGAAAGATGTAACTTAGCACCAGTGATAATGGGGCAACCTGGCATGTGCCTTCTGATCTGGTAAATAATACATCACTTACTAAGCATTTTTGCAGAACTGCTTACATGAAGTAATCAAACCTGTAAACCTAACATCCAGTGAGGTTGCAAAACAGGCAATATAGGGACATGTTACTTGACACTAAGAGGAAACAATCACATTCAGGAGGAAGAATACCCTACTCAATAATAACAACTATCTGAACTCTCATGAAGTCAACATTGTTTAGAATAAGGGTAATATTGTTAAGAAGACAAAAGGACGGGATGCAGGGTTGATCAGTCAGTTAAGCATCTCACTCTTGATCTCTGCTCAGGTCATGATCTCACAGTTTCTGGGATTGAGCCCCACATCGGGCTCTTCACCGACAGCACAGAAGCTGCTTGGGATTCTCTCTCTCTGCCTCTTTCTCTGCCCCTCCCCTCCTCCTGTGCTGTCTCTCTCTCTGTCTCTCTCAAAATAAAGAAAACAGAGAGAGAGAGAGAGAGAGAGAAAGGATATAATGACCTACTGACCAAATGTGAAGTATGAAATAGTGCTGTTCTTTAAAAACCTGTAAAGGACAATTTTAAATAATTGGTAAAAGTTGGAGAGAGACTAGATATATTATATATTAGTATAGAATTATTACATAATATTATGGAATTATTACATGTATTATGAAGGGGGAAAGGCAGGGCTAATATCCTGGTCACTGAACTCAGTAAGAAGAGTCAGGTTAGGCTGTTTTCAGAGTTTTATTAGAACTACTATAAGAGGAATAAATTGAAGTTACTTATCTTGTTCAACTTTCAAGAATTTCAAATATATACAGATTTGACTTCAACCTAAGTTTACTTTTTAAAAAAATTTTAAACGTTTATTTTTGAGAGAGACAGACATACAGAGCATGAGCAAGGTAGGGGCAGAGAAAGGGAGACAGAATTTGAAGGAAGCTCCAGGCTCTGATCTGTCAGCACAGAGCCTGACACAGGACTCAAACTCACGAACTGTGAGATCGTATCCTGAGCTAAAGTCAAACGCTTAACTGACTGAGCTTCCCAGGTTCCCCAATCTAACTTTTCTTAATTAATCTTTAGCATCATATGGAATGGAATCACTAATTATCCTTGTCAAAAATCTATNATGCAGTTAAAATTTAGATATCTAAATGTCTGTCTCCTAAGCCCTGTTAACAATACAATTGATTTGCCATTGAATTTTTATGCTGCATAAGTAGAAAAATCTACTAAAATCAAGGTGATATTTAGAAAAAGATATTGGCAATAAATGAAGAATCATATTGATATTTCATGTCTAAAGAAAAAATCAATATGATGATGATGTCTACAAATAGCCTTTTCCTGAAACATGAGGAAAATATATATTTGTATACAGATAAATATGTGGAAAAACAGTAAGAAAGAAAATTCACAACATTAATTACAGACTGTATATCTGGAGAAAAGATTATTTGTAAAAAACATTAAACTTCAAAGGGGTAAAAATCCTGTTTCCTCCAAAGAACAAATTAACAATTGTTCCTTGTGTTGAAACTCATAAAGTAAAATTCCTATATGACTATAAAAATCCACATGAGGAAGGGAACCTGAATGACTCAGTAGGTTAAGTGTCTGACTCTTATTTTTAGCTCAGGTCATGATCTCATGGTTTGTGGGATCAACCCCTGTGTCCGATTCTGTACTGTCAGCACAGAGCCTGCTTAAGATTCTCTCTTTCCCTCTCTCTCTGTCTCTCCCAGCCTCATGCTCTCTCTCTCAAAATAAATAATGATTAAAAAAATCCACATGGTAAGTGAAAATATTTCTCTTGATACATAAAATAACACGTATACTTAATACTCAAAGACTGGAAATTTGCATCTTCATACAATTATATGGTATGTAATTTATGAATGTCATTTCCTACAAGAAAAAATAACAATAACAGAAATTATTTATGGAAAGTTTTAGAGAAGTACACCTAGGAACAAATTTATGGAAAGTTTTAGAGAAGTACACCTAGGAACAAATTGTAACGAAGATAGTCTCTGTCAAAATGCAACCATGAATTCATTAAATATTTGTATTCATTCATTAGCAAATATTCAGTGGCTACCCCCGCCCCCCAAGCACTGTGTGGGCATCAGACGTAGAGTTGCAGAAAGAGAAATTTCATCGTCTTACTGGACTTAGAGAAAATAAACACAGACATACATGAAATTATTCCCAGTTATCAAAAATAGTTAACAGAAAACAAGATACGGTCTCAGGAAGGTAGTAGAGGAGACCCACTTAGAAGAGCAGAGAGGCCTTCACTAAGGCAGTGCTGTTTAAGCCAAAGTCTGAGCTGTGAGGTTTCGGTAAAGATGAAGAGTTGGAGGAGCATGTGCACAATTCCTAAAGCTGGACAAAGCCAGGAATATTTGGGGAATTAATAGTTTGCCCCAGGGGCACCTGGGTGGCTCAGTGCATTGGGCATCCAACTTCACCTCAGGTCATGATCATGATCTCACGGTCTGTAAGTCCAAGTCCTGAGTCAGGCTCCATGCTGACAGCTTGAGCCTGGAGCCTGCTTCGGATTCTGTGTCTTTCTCTCTCTCTGACCCTTCCCCTGCTCATGCTTATTCTCTGTCTCTCTCTGAAAAATAAATAAACTTTAAAAAATAAAAAAAAGTTTTGCCCCCTAATTTAAAAAAATTAAAAAATACCTATAGCTCAAATTATTCATGGCTTTGTAGTCTGAGATAAAGAGTTTGCGTTTCAAGAGAAATTGGGATCCACTGAATGATTTGAAAAAGAGATGTGACATGGTTAAATTTCCACCGTAGTAGGATCTGCTAGAAGGAGAATGAATACAGAGCAGGGGAGGGAGAAGCAAGGGGAATATTTTTGGAGATTAATTTCCCTTACACATCAGATACCAACCGCCCTCATGTTTTCTCATTTTAGTAGTGACATCACCATCCTCAATTACTGGAGTCAAGATCCCAAGGGTCATCATTTTCTCCCTCTTGTGAATTAAGCTGATAGTTTCAGACAGATACAAGTGGCCACATTGCATATTATTTAGGAGATTAAATCAATAGACTTGAAATGGATCTGACAGAGGTCCACAAGAAAATGAAGAATCAAGAATGGATTCTAAAGTTTTGGCTTATGCAAGTGAGTGAGTAAGTACATACATCATCCAAAGTGGACTATTACTTTTTTTTTTTAAATGTTTTATTTATTTCTAGGAGAGAGAGAGAAAGATAGCGTGAGCAGGGGAGGGTCAGAGAGAGAGGGAGTCACAGACTGAAACAGGCTCCAGGATCTGAGCTGGCAGTCAGCACAGAGCCCGACGCGGGGCTCGAACCCACGAACCGCGAGATCATGACCCAAGCGAAAGTCGGACGCTCACTGACTAAGCCACCCAGGCGCCCCCAAAGTGGACTATTACTATTGCATGTTTTAAAATACAAAAGCCAGGGCGCCTGGGTGGCTTAGTCGGTTAAGCGTCCGACTTTCGCTTAGGTCATGATCTCACGGTTCGTGGGTTCGAGCCCCGCGTCGGGCTCTGTGCTGACTGCCAGTTTGGAGCCTGTTTCGGAGTCTGTGACTCCCTCTCTCTCTGACCCTCCCCTGCTCATGCTGTCTCTCTCTGTCTCTCCTAGAAATAAATAAAACATTAAAAAAAAAATACAAAAGCCAGGGGCACCTGGGTAGCTCAGTCAGTTAAACGTCTGACTCTAGATTTCGGTTCATGGGTTTGAGCCCCACATCAAGATTCATGCTGTGGGGTGCAAAACTTGGCTGGGATTCTCTCTCTCTCTCCCTCTCTCTGCCTCTCTCTCTCTCTCTCAAAATAAATAAATAAAATATAAAATAAAATACAAAGCCACACAAAAGTGAGAACTAAAATGTAAAATATCATAATAATGATATTGGGTTAATGGATCACTGGCTCTTAGAAATAGTTGTAAATAAAGAGGATTTCTAGAAATTCAGTATGTGTGTTATTCACCTATTCCCTGGACCAAAAGAGGTTCACCCCAAATATGTTCTTTGTGATTCAGAATGTATTGAGGGAAACAACAAAGAGAAAAGAAATGACAAATGAGGGAAGACAAAGAAAAAAAAAAGAACAGAACAGAACAGAGAAAGACAAGAAAATAAAAGGGAGAGAGTGGGAAAGGTCAAGAACAGAAGACAGATAAAACATGACGAGACAAAAGGTAGAAGCAAAAGAGAATAGAGAGAAATAATAGTATATATCATAATTTAAAACATTTTAATCTGAAAAGTATTTATCTTTGACTCGTTTCTTTTAATTCAAGGAGTCCCAGGAAATAACTTTGTTAGTATAAAGATGATTGCTAAAAATTAGAACACATATTGAAACAAACTATAGTTTTGAAAAGGCCAACATTCTCAAGTTACTCAAAAGTGACAATAATTTTTCCTTTTCTTTTTATCCTTTGACATCTTATAACTGCACTAGTAAAAAAAAAAAAAAGAATTTTCTACCAATTGTGTGTCAAGAAGAAACATGAGCTTCTGGTATAGCAACTATCCACACCAGTGTTGTATAATTTTACCTCATATTTTCCCCAACTATTCAGTGATTTTCAAATTCCTATGTGCTTTGCTACAAAGTTACATCGGCTGGCATTATAATCTTGTCTAGCGGCACCTGGGTGGCTCAGTCGGTTAAGCATCAGACTTCGGCTCAGATCATGATCTCATGGTTGGTGGGTTCCAGCCCCACGTTGGGCTCTGTGCTGATAGTTCAGAGACTTCAGATTCTGTGTCTCCCTCTCTCTCTGACCCTCGCCTGCTCATGCTGTCCCTCTCTATCGCTAGAAATAAATAAAAACATTTTTAAAAATCTTGTCTAGTATTATATACATGGCTGATAATGTATCGAGTGAATTTTCAAGTAAAATACATTTGTTTGAAGTTTTAGCTTTTATCTCCAAAATTTAAAAGTAATCAACATATTTCTTGAATATAAGTTGTATGAATATTATGAAGCAATAATACAAAAGAACTTTTAAAACTTAAAAATAAGATAGAAATGTCACAATGGAAACAAAATTTCACTTCCTTTCTTTTTTCTCTTCGAGTTTAAATTAGGTCTCAAAAGTCAAGTGTGAGATCATACACAATAGTTTATAAGGATATATAATTCTCGGTTATGGAGTTACAAGGGAAATCATTTATACATGTAGGTTAGTTATAGGAGTTAATTCACATATTTCTAATTGTTTTCTAAAAAGAGTCTGTCAGAAATGATAAATGACAATGAAACCGCTAAGAAAATGCTGTCTTCGGGGAAAACATTTTCATAGTCCATAATTTTGTAATGGTTTAAATCTGCATTTCATCAGTTGAGCTCTTCTATTAGAAATTTGCTCATAAGACATGATTTCCATTTGCATTTTCTCCAATGGGTTTTCTAGAAAGTGTTTAAAATCCTTTAGCTATGTTGCAACCAGCATTATAATGGATAATAATTTCAATCTCTTAAATTAATACACCATAAAACCTGTGATAAAATTTGTGAAAGTATCATGAAAGAAATATTACCTTGCATTTATTTGTATCCCAATGGTACATATAAATGCCATTGGTATTTTACGTATATTGATTGTTAAGTTGTGCTGAATGTTTTAAAACTATAGACAAATAGGACAATTTATATGTTCTAGCTCTTAAAGTTAATATTCTTTCTTTCTATCCTTTTCTCTCTATCAGTTTATCTTGCTTTTACAATAGTACAAACTCTTTGAGCATAAGGGTCAATAGTCATTAATAATCATAAGCCTTTAGTAAGGTATGTGGCTAAATGTCACAAAAAAGATAGTTTGATAATTTTTCATAAGTAGCGAAGATAGAATGTTCATATGCTTTCCCATGATTTTTATACATTATGAAGTTGCCTAAACCATGTCTGTGTTAGCATATGAGGTCCATGGATATGAAACATTTGCTCAAATATCAAGTTGTCTAACATAAAAATACAGGTGCTTTTGTATTTTAGAGCATATGACACCAAAATTAAATACTTCCATCATGTCAACTTTTGAGCAAAGTGCTGCAAGCAGATATTCCAATATGAATAAGAAGCTAAGACAAAGGTAATTAGTAATAAATAGAGCACCTATCCACAGTGTCACAACACGCTGATCATAAGTATTATTGGAAAATATAAAAATGATTTTTATGTTAATCCAAGGCATGTGTCTTTTTTATAACTTATCCAAATCACTGAATTTTGAAAAATATCAAAACTGTTGAAAGATAAAAGACTTATTTGGCAATGTAAAGCTATAAAAGTTTGAATTTTAGGGATGAAATAGACCTTAAACATCCTTTCATTTTTATGAAGCACATTATTTTCAGAGAATTTTGAAATGACACGCAACTAGGATATGATCATTAAAAAATAGTTTGTGAATTCCTGGAAAGATACATGTATGCAAATTGCTGAACAAAGATCAATTTAATAGTCTATGTTGCAACAGAATACATTTGATTATTTATACATTTATTTATGACTATAATTGTGTTTATTTGAACCTCTTAAAATGGAGAGTCCGAGTTTATGTATTATTTCTTTATTTATTTTGGCAGAGAGAATGCACACACATAAGCGAGGGAGAGGAGCAGAGACAGGGAGAATCTTAAGCAGACTCCACACTCAGCACAGAACCTGAAGTGGGACTCATTTCCATGACTTTGGGATGATAACATGACCGAAATCAAGAGTCAGATACTCGACCAACTGTGCCACCCAGTCGCCGAGAGAGTGCTACTTTAAAATACCATACATGAACTCTTTATATTTTATATTCCCTATATCTAATTTTTGACAATAGTTTGATCGATAATATTAGACTTTATAAAGCACACCATATACTATATTGTCTCTATGTTGGCCAAAAGCCAAAATCAGACATTCAGGCATCCTTAAAAATATGGATGGTGCATTCTAAATCTGACTGTTATCTAACCCTCACACAGTATGAAAGTATGCTAAGATACAACATAACATGAGAAATATATGGGGAGCCAATTGAATGAAAAAGTATAATAACTGAAATGAAAACAAATATGACAGGCTCTATAGCAACAGTTAAAAAGAGATAAAATGAACACATGACAGTTAAAAGAAAGTATTTAAAAGATAGTCAAATGAGACAACAGGATAAAAATGTATAAAGATGTTAATAGTGATGGAATAGATGTTTTCATATAAATTTTAATCAGAGTTCAATTTGGAGACGTTTAAGGAAATAAGGAAGGAAATATTATAACATAGAGTGATTGAGACACTTCCAGAAGAGAAAAATGTGACACAAATTAACAAATTAATTAGAAATATTTAGACAAAATAAAAAGATCCATACTTAGACATATGATAATGAAATATTGGGTATCAACAATGAAAAGAACATGCAAGTCATTTCATTTTCACCTGACTTATCAACAGAGAAATTGAAAGCCTGGACCTTTTGGAATATCCTGAAAGAATCAATAAATATCTGCTAATATAGAATTATATCAAACAAATTATAAATAAAAATAGGTAAAAGTACAGACATTTTCATCGTATAAAAACGAAGATTCACTCACAAGAGTAGTAACTTTCAAGGGATGAAGATTAATTAGATGAATGGAAATTCCAAAATATTAGAAAAAGTTATGTGAAAAAATATATAATACAAAATATCATTAATTTTATTCTACAGTGATAAGAATGACCAGACCAACAATACCTAATTTGTATGATTAAGTAAAACAACAAAAATATAAAATAATGAACAAATTTATAACGCAAATTTTATAAATTGATTGCAATTAAAGAATTCTAAGTCATTGTATCCTAGAGTGGTTGTTGATGAACTTTACATTTCCTGTTAAGAACATTTGTTAGAATATTACAAGTTCTTAGTAAAATTAAAAGAGTATGTGCAATTTCCAAAATAGAGGGAAAAGTAAATGAAAATAATATAAATAAATGTAAATCAAGGCAAGAAAAAAGAAATGTTAGAAAGAGCTAGAAAATGAAACAGAATGAATAACAAGAAAGTATGATCATAGTGAACAAAGATTAAAGAGAACCTAAAATTAATATGCGAGTTGTCAAAAAAAAATGAATTGCATCCCTAAGTAAAGTTTGTTAAAGGTTTTCTTTGGCTGATGAGCATCAAGGGAATCTAAAGGGATCAGATTGTTCCCATGTTGAAGGTGGGGACAGGCTTTATATAGGACAAGGGGATGCTGTCTGAGTGGTTTTAGGTTGGCAATTTTACATGATTCAGATTATGCAATGAAAGACTCATCTATTTCAAAGTTCAGTGATATTATTTTTGATAGCCAATTCTTTACAAGATACTCACTAGGTGTTGAAATCCAAAAATGAACTGTGAACAAGATCCCTGTCCTCATGAGTTTATATTCAGAGGGGATAGAAAAAACAAACTTGAATGCACAAATTTACATTTGGTTTAGTAAGAGCTTATTTGTTACAAAATATTGCTAGTCTAATGGTCATTCTCTAGTATCCAAAAGAAGAGTCAACTTGTATCTTCAGATGAGCCTTAGTAATTCTCACATGAATTAATATTTCCTAAATATGAGGTAATATCTGTTTAAAATATCTGTCCTGTGGATATTTTTATTTGTGTTTATTTTTTAAATTTATTTACTTTTATTTATTTATTTTGAGAGCAACAGAGACAGCATGAGTCAGGGAGGAGCAGAGAGAGAGGGAGACAGAGAATCTCAAGCTAACAGTGTTAGCTTACAGTGCAGAGCATGATGCAGGGCTTGAACACACAAAAATCCCAAGATCATGACCTGAACCAAAATCAAGAGTTGGATGCTTAACTGACTGAGCCAGCCAGGCGCCCCTGTCCCATGGATATTTTTAATTAAAAAAAAATACTTTATCAGGTAGGACAGTGGGTCAAGAGTCAAAAAATTAATATTGTGGTTTCTTCACTGATCTTAGACAAGTAATTTGGCTGGTATATAATGGTTATTCAAATGGGTTATTACTCTCTCTACTTCACAGGACATTACAAAGGCACATAGAGGTATTGATAATTTGATGATTGTATCATTCAATAATTAAATACATTAGAGATTTCATCAAATCTTTTTTCTGAGAGGCTATTATTGAACGAAAAGATAATGGCTAGCACTTGACATCATGTAACTTTGACATAAATCTTTATATGGGCCTTCTGTATGTTTGCATAGGAGAATGGAATCACCTGGCACACTTCCACTTAGCAGGAAAAGTAGCTGAATCTTCAGGTGATAACATATGGAGGCATGATCATGACTGGTCCATCCCCAAATCAGTATGTGGTTGTTGATGTTCTGTAGGGAGAATCCTACTTTATAATTTCCCTGTTCAGACTCATTTCCTAAACAGTATTTGGTACTGTCATGGATTTTGCATCGAATGACCAATTGCTGAAGCAGATCTCTTCTTAAGGAAATTATATTGTGCATATTCACTATTTCCATTTTGTTATTTTTAGGAGACCACATAGGTTAGTAATATAGAGTAACCATTACCAAATAGACATGGAAGTTCTGTGTCTTTAAATGTTCTGAACCTCTGAACTAAACTATCAGATCTATAAGGATGTTTTAAGTCAGACTACAAGACGAAGGAAACAATGGAACTTGCTCTGACGCAAGGAAATTATCACTCTCTCAATCTCTCTGTTGGTTACTCTGGATGATGAGAGAGGTCTATCTATAAACATTTAAAGAGGGATTTAAAGACAAACCTCTCCAGGAACGACTCAAAAGGTTTTAAGAGAAAGACTGCTGAAGGAGAAAAGATTGAAAACAATTGGCTTAGCTGTTCAGAAAGTAGAAAGAATGAAATGGTAATCTGTCATTGTGTGGGTAGACAAGATGCTGGAAAATTGGATAAATTGGAAATCACTGGAATGCAGTTATTTTGTCCAGAAGTGCATTAGATATCCAGGGAAAATTTTATTAAATGGCAAACAATTACTACTCAAAAAGTTTCTAGCTTTTTGGAATATAGAGTTATATATTGTCAAAAGATTCTATTATTACTCTAATAATAAATCAACCTGAATCTAAAAAAAGTCTCTTAAAATACATCAATATTCTTCTTACCAGAGTGATATTTTAAACAATATGAATTTGTCTGTGCTTATGAATATATATGTAGTAAAGTAACTGAAAGTTTTTCTCCTCATTTTTGTTAATCTAATCCATTAGAAATTCAGAATATTGGGCTCCACTCTAAACTGCATTAAATCTTCATTTTAATAAAATCTCAGATTACTTATTTGTTTATTATCACTTGAGAAGTAATTCTCTATATTGTCTTGAGTGTCCAATTGATGACACAGATTTGTCACTGTTGACTCCTTAATTAAAATTCTTCAGTGATTTCTTTGAAGTTCCAGTTTATAGAAATGAACTGAATTTAGGTTTATATTACTATTTTCACAATCCAATATTTCTATTTCTACCCTATAGAAAAGAACTTATTTTTGCCAACTAGAGTGCTTTCATTTTACTTTTTAATATTATTATATCAATAAATAAATTAAAATAAGTGGATATATGAATTGATTTTTATACTAATATTTAAAAATATTCTGCATTTATGTATTGAGGTCTAACTGACATATAACATCATTTTAGTTTCAGGTGTACCACATAATAATTTGATATGTTTATACTCTGAAGAGTAAGCTAAAGAGATGTTTTAAATCAGATCGCATGATGAAGAAAACCGTAAAGTTAAACTTTAAAACTATCTTTTATGAGTAATCCTTCATCAGTCTGGAACAATTGATCTTATCATACGCCCCAGCTTCCATCACATTTCTTTTCTCTCCTTTTGTGGTGGTCATATTTTCAAGGAGACTCGGGTTTTATCAACTATAGAATAAAATATCTGATCTATGTTTTATTTCTATTAAACTCAACTATGGTATCTGATTCAATACTGTGCTATATCTACAAAATCTGGACATCCAGTCCTACATTCCATTACCAAACAGGTTACTAGAAAAACATGGGCAGCTTAGGAAGGTTTTTCATGTAGAAAGGCTTACATTTTGTTTCATGTCTGCCAGTTCCTTTTTTTAAAATATAAATTGCNACTATTTGTAAAAAAAATAAAAATAAAAATAAATAAATAAATAAAATAAAATATAAATTGCCTAATTTAAACATTTGACATTCTATCGTTAATATGTCTATAATAATCAATAACAATGCATCACAGCACCTTCTCAGGCTTTTATTAATACATCAATGCATGCTTAATACAATGTCATGAATTCTTCTTTGCTCATTAATTTCAGCTTTACTTTCTGTTCAGTTTCTTTTTTTCACAATGTATTTTAATATATCTTCAAACATTTTTTAAAGCTGCATGTTTCATATAGTTTAAGAGTGCTCTCTTCTTGTTAAGCTTTGATTTATACCTCTTTTAGGAAAATTATACGGTTTGTATATATTGTGAGAAATTACATGAAGCTTTTATCTTTTACACAAAGTTTTTATGAGCTTACAAACAATATCTTTAATACCTGTAATTATTGTAGCAGCTGTTTTTATAGTTTGCAATAAGTTTCTAGATAAAATAGAGCTTCATATATTTTGTTTCATTCAACATTTCAAATAAGTAATTTTCATATATGAGGCAAACAAGTAAAATACTAAATGTACTAAGCAAGAAATTTAAGCATTAAAAATATTCTCCTACTTATTTTTTAATCTGTGTTATAGTCCGATTTTTCCATAATACTTTAATCATATATCTTTGCAAAAATATATTAAATTCTACTCAGTGTAGTGGCCATCGTTTCACTTAAATTTATGTAGTTGGGTAGGTAATCCTAACTAGTATTTATAATTATTTTATTTTTTATCTTATTTTTAGTTCCTTATTTTGATTAATGTTATTCATGTGTTCCCTCTTCACTGTTTATCTTCTTCACGTGGAGATATTACACATTTACAAATTTTCCATTTTTAGGGGCACCTGGGTGGCTGAGTCAGTTAAGCATCTGAGTTCCACTCAGGTCATGATCTCACCATTTGTGAGTTCCAGCCCCACATCAGGTTCTGTGCTGACAGCTCAGAGACTGGAGCCTGCTTCCAATTCTGCTTCTCTCTCTCTCTGTGTCCCTCCCCCACTCATACTCTGTCTCAAAAATGAATAAACATTATTATTTTTTTTAATTTCCATTTTTACAAACACTAATTATAACATTTTTGGCTGAAAATATATTTTTTTACAAAACCCAACAGAGAGTTCCTCCAGTCTTCAGATACTAGGTTATCAAAAAAGTTCAAGTTTGTCCATTTTATACTACAGAAATCTAAGGATTAATCCTATGTAATTATCGTAGATATACTTTTATTATCATTGAGTTTTAAATGTTATAAGGTATTTTTAGAAAAGGGTGTATTTTTATTAATGTAGTCAGAAATCTAATTCACATTCTGATATACAAATGCAACTATATTAAAAATGGCTCTTTAAATTTTCTTTTACCTTGTATCTGTTTGTATATGAATAGTATTTAAATTTCATAGGTTTTTGCTTTTGATATGTGTATTCGTGTTTTATTCCATCCCTCTCTTATATCACATATCTATGATTTCTCCTGTTCTTTCATTTTTTTCTATAAAGTTTCTGAAGTTTACATTCACACCGTAGACTTCACTTGCCACTCTATCAACTCAGAAATGGAATTTTAATATAGCCTTAAAATTATATTATGTATTTTTCTTTTTAAAAATTAAATGTGCAAAATATCTTCAAAGACTCACTAACCAGTTCCAGCTCCCACCTCCAGGATATGATTAGAAATAATAAAATATTATCTTAAATGCAAATAAAATCACCATTTGAAAAAAAAATCAATCTCATTCACCAAAATAACCAAATAAAAGGACAAACATATAATCATATACATAGAAGCAAAAAAAAAAGTCAAAATTCAGCATTAATTTCTAATCATTGTTAGCATGCTAGGAATACTAAATAACTTCCTCAACCTGTCAAAAGACATCTGTAAACATTTACAGTTAGCATCATACTAAATTATGATATGTTAATAACTTTTCACCTAAGATTAAAAATAAGGCAAAGCTGTTCTCTTTTTCCCCATTTCTATTTAACATAGTCCTGAAGGAAGTAGCCAGTGCTATAGCGGTGGAGAATAACTCATTGGCCATGCACTAATCAGAATTAGAACCAAAACTGACTGTAATGGAGGGCAGAATCTGTTACCCCATAATATGCCATTTTGGCATAATGATTATTTTTAATTAAAGTTACTTACAAAACAGCCAGTGTAAGAAAGACTCTCTGACCATTCTCTGTCTTGGTAAAAGTAGGAAATAAATCTCCCATGTGAAAGGGTTTTACTGAATAGACTACAGAATGGGCCTTTATTTTATATTTGCAGGATTTTTCTTTCCTTACAAACATTTTTCCTTACGGTCTAGACTTGAAGGAGGACAATGCCTTAATATGGTAATATGTATTGCTACTCTGAGACCAAGGTTGGGCAGCCTAATGTTGGAATTTATTTGACAAAATGGTAGGTATTTAAATTTGAGCAACAGTGAAAATAAAGGAAGGTAGCCAAAGAGATATGGAAGAGTTTTAAATGGAAATCCAAATATTTTTAAGCTTTAATGAATATTGAACAAGTAGAAGAATGCCTATATGTATAATTTCATAATTCATAAACTACCTTTTACTGATCTGGTAATGAGAGAGCAGCATATTTGAAATGATGTGGAAATTCTCGATTACCCATGGAATACATATGCACATACACACATGATCATACATAAAAAAGCAGTAACAGCTCTATGGTGGTATTGATGGTAAGGAAGACAGTGCTAATGATATGCATAGAATCATCTCTCTCTGTATATAATATGTGATCCGATACACACACACACACACACACACACACATACATGTATATATCGGGTCATATACAAGTGTGTGTGCACCATTGCCAATGGTTGTGGGAATGAGGCTGTAAAATAGTTCCTTTATTATTATTTGTGACATATTTATTCAGTATAAAGTCATGGAATATGTACTTATTGTACAATTTATCTTGGATATGACATCTGGTTCCCCAGATTCTTATAAACATGAGTTTTTTCAGTCATATATTAGTCAAAATACACAACAAGTTTTTCTTGCTGGAAAATATATATGCTTTCAAATATATTATCATCTCATTTCAGATGAAGAAATCAAAATTTCTGGCAGAAAAGTACTTTCCAGTCTCCACTATTGCAAAACAAATGCAATAGTGACTTTAACAGAAGGTGAATTGCTCGCATATGGAATCAACATAGGACTATATCAACATTTGTAAAAAAATGTTTATATACTGCTTTTAATTCCCTAGAGAGAAATACGAAATTCATGTAATAGTTCTATTTTTATTTCCCGATTTGTAATTATGAAACTCTAGCAGCTTATTTTTATTTTCTCCATCTTAGCAAGTTTTACCTGAAGCTACAGAGAATCCTGTGAAGAATGTATAATCATTGGCATTTTGCTTATTTCCACACCAACAGAAGGAAATTTACACGTATATGCCCTGAAGAATTGACTCTTTTCTGTAAATGGCATATGGTGGAGAATCCTTTTTGAAAATAAATACTCCTGTTTTCATGCTGAACAGATTTTTCATTTAAATTCATGACAACATATCAAAAACTTTGCCATAAAAATACAGAGCAATCAATTGAAGTAATATAGGATTTAAGTAATAAAAGATTTAAACAATTTAATAGTTCTTCCATTCATTCTAAATTGAAATTTTAGAGAAGATATTTTGGAATATGCTGACAGAGTACACACATTCCTCACACACACATACAGCCAACTGAAGGAAATTATCACAGCTACAATGATTTCATTAAAGATGAGAAATTAAGGTGGTTTTTTTTTTTTAGATTTTCAGCTGAAGCTCATAGTAAATAAAAGGAATATTTTTGCTGGACACTGTTAATCGACAATACATAGAAACTTTAGACTACCTGTATTTACATAGCTGAACTATTAGAAATAAAACCTGCAACCGTCTATGTCAACATGATTTAAAAATTTATTTCATATTATTTTTTCAGTAAGGTAGGATGGTAAACCAATAAATAACTTTATTGTTTGCTTCAGGAAATTCCCGCAAACCAATTTGTGTGAGCAAACAACTCTCTTTTCAGACGATAGATTTCTCACCTGGGCAGATAGCTGTTTATTAAATAGCAGTTTACTTGTGAAGACTCACTTCAAGGCCCTAAAAGTGTCCCTCAATCCTCAGTGCTTATGTCATGAACTTTACCTATTCTAATCAGTTACTGGCCTTGAAAGTCCTACCTATCCACTTGAGCCCAGACTCCTATGGCCTATAAATAATACCTCATCAACTACTCTTCTAAAACACTACCCTGTAAAGGTAGTGTTTTTCCTTGTAGCTGTACTTCTATTTTATTTAGCTTTGCTTATTCAACATGCTTTAGTTGGTCTCTTGGGGAGACTTTGCAGGAACTAGCCAAGTCCCCCTTCCCATTATGATTCAAGTTCTTTACCACAGAAACATGGAGTTTCCCTTAAGGCTTTTGAATCATCCATTTGAGAGCCTCCCTGATCATAGTGATGAAATAAGTTTTGTGTTAGACCTGAAATCAAATTTCTTTTTGTTGGATCCTCAAATGTTGTGTTTATTTTGACCCCTACAAATGAGGAATGCTTTTTAGGAATTCTTTGATCATTTGATCCTATTTTATTCTTGAGAAAAGCCTGCCTTAGTACTTAGAATATTGACGACTTTCCTTTTGCAGTGTGTCATCTCATTTTTATGAGCTTATAAAAAGGAAGTCCATAGGACAAAGAATAAGTGTAAGTCCAATAATTTTGTTGCTCAGTTTGATCCTGAGGACTGATGGATAACTGAGCGCATATCTCCTGAGATCAGCATGTGTACAGAACACATTTGCTTGGGTCACCTATGAGAACTCTATATGAGCTTTCCTTAATGTTGTCCTATTTTCCCTGTGAGGGGCTATTCCTGGAAGAGATCTTCACTCCAAATGTTCTACCTGCTTGGTATTTCAGATGCACTGGGACTCAATTAAAAATATCGAAACACGAGGTTAGAGTCCTAAGACAAATTTCAATAGCAACTTCTTCCACCAACCATCATCAGACACTCATGGGTTCATCTTACTTTAGATCTATACTCCTATAAGCTGATTTCTGCATCTTATTACACTTTAATTTCATCTGATGCTACAGAACAAAACAGGAGTTATATATAATACAGAGAATAGGAATTTAACTTATTGTTATACAGAAGGAAATGCTTACTACAGTGCACTATTTGGGTTGCAAATAACAAATGTACGGTAGTTACGTTAAACCAAAAGTGGAATTTTGTTGTAAAAGAAGGTAGACATTGAAAGGAAAGGGAAGTCATTAAGGTCTTAGGCATTAACTATGAATTGTAAATAAATAAATAAATAAATAAATAAATAGCAGTCTAACCCTTAGAAAAGATGTCCCTGGTTTTTAAAATTAAAGTGTCCCCTAAAATGACTAATTAACAAAAGTTCATCTTGATTAAAATGCTGTGAAAAAAATACACCATAAATTATTTGGTCACAAATTGTATCTAATAATAGAAATTAATCCAAACGCCACCACATTGTCTTGTCATCTCCCTTTACACTATCATGGATGTGACATCATTGTGCTTCAGTAGCATGGAACACAACCTGCAAGTAAGCTGATAAAGTTGCAAAACGAACAAATAATGATGTGAAAAATAAAATCATCATGCAGTAAAGAAGGATAGTTTTCTTTTACCCTTTCTTGACAGCTGAACTAATATGAAAAACACTCGTCTTGTTCCTTTCTAGGTTTGCATATGTTTGATTATGTCAGCTGAGCTGTTGTTCAAGTGATTTGCTCTCTGAAGTGTCAGAAACATTCATCCCCCATTTGGTTTCCCTGTGTACATGTCAGAGCAGTAAGGACTCTTAACTGTAAGGGAAAGAGATGTTTCTGAGGCTTGATTTTCTGTGTAATTACTATTTGTGATTGGTCTTTTCCCAAAATGACATGTAATTTTCCAGCACAGATTATATTTCAAAAGAACTACATTCCCAGGTTTTGCAGAGAAAGATGCCCATTTACTGAGATGTGAATTTGAATTTCTGGAAAGGAAACATCAAATTTTCATATTAATCTATAAAGTAGCTATAAATTGTTAATTTTCAGATGAGGCATCTCTCAAAATGACTAGTTTTGATATATAGTAGAAATAATATTTTATTCCTTCCATTACCATGAGCAGAAAATAACCCATTATGTGTGTGTGTACGTAAAAATGGGATAAAATATTTATTACATCTGAGGAAAAAGCTCCGACGACCAAAAAAACAAAAATCCTAATAACAAAACTAGGATGTCTATTTATTTATTACTGAGATGCCTTTCCCTATTGGACATTTAAGACATCAAATTACAGGGGCGCCTGGGTGGCTTAGTCGGTTAAGCGTCCGACTTTCGCTTAGGTCATGATCTCGCGGTTCGTGGGTTCGGGCCCCGCGTCGGGCTCTGTGCTGACTGCCAGCTCAGAGCCTGGAGCCTGTTTCAAGTCTGTGACTCCCTCTCTCTCTGACCCTCCCCTGCTCACGCTGTGTCTCTCTCTCTCTCTAGAAATAAATAAAAACCTTAAAAAAAAAAAGACATCAAATTACATAGCTAGCTGTCTCACCAAACAGAAACAAACACAAACAGAAATACACATTGCACAAATGAATATAGCTTTTTATTTTTTAAGGGAAATGCTCCCCTAAACTTGCCTGTTGCCATGCCACTGACTATGTCAGCTGGCTCTTTACTTGGCATATTTTATATAAAGGTATGCTAGTATTCCACTAGAATGTACATTCAGTGAGGATATGTTTTTGATCAATCTTCTGTATTCATATCACTTAGAGTTTAACATGTGCTCAAAAAATGCCTGTTGACTGCATAGTAGGTATATTTTGAAGTAATGAATGCTGTCTAGCATATATCACACAATCACAAGTTCACAAAATAGTACCTTTACTAACATTTTGTATTTTAACGAATGTAACTTCCCAAAATAGCACCAGACAACTTGTTTTTAAAGAAAAACTAAACTTACTAAAACTCCCTCTGGTGAGGAATTATGACACTTAGTCATGTCTCAATAGTCTGGACTCAGAGAAAGATTTTTGCTGGTTGTGGAGTATGGGCTCAAGTGAATTAAATGTGTCTTCCAAGAAGAGTAACATAAAAATTGGCCAGAATATAATAATTCAAGTTTGGTGATCATAGCAAGGTGAGGGTCTTGAAGTAAGTTTTGATAAGTAAACTATCATTGCATAGTAAGATGTTTGCCTACATGAACCAGCATGTTGTCTCAGATTAATTGTTCTTAGTGATTTCCTGAGGCAAAAAAATATATATTTATTTAGTATTTGATACTATTTTCTTTCTGGGGCAAAGGCTTACATGGGAGAAAACAAACAAAAAACCGAGTTATATTGACTTAGGTTGTTTTATCTCTTTTATACAATCTCATTGTACTTCAACCTGAATTGGAGGAGAGACCATTATTATTTGGGAACAATATCAATCCAGATATACACTGCTGTTTGAAGAGCTATAATTATGTATAAGGTATTTGTTGGGAGTTATTTTGGCCACTATACAGTCAGGTTTTTTCTATTTTTTTTTGTTTGTTTGTTTGTTTGGCTGATCATCTGTAATATCACTTGATGGGAAAGCATCTGAACAAAATATTTGAAATCACATATTTGAACAATATTATAGACAAATACTAAAGGAAGAATTATAATCAATATTTTTGGTCCACTTCTAAGGAAGACAAAAGAACCCGTATTAAGCCAAAAGAAAAAATTCTACTCTCAATCTGATGAGTGCAGAGAGCTAGAAATGGGCACTGTACTAGACATCTATTGCTGCATAAGAAATTACCCCAAAATGTAATGTCTTAAAACCATAACAAGCATTTACTATCTCTCCTAGTATTTGAGCAGTCATAATTTCATGAGTAGGTGATAAAGACAGGTCATTCTGGCAAAGGATCTTACAAGAGGCTACTCTCTATTTGTTGACTGAAACTATAAGAGTCTCAAGGTTTGGCTGTGGCTGGCACATTCATTTCTGGGGTGGCTCGTTGGCATGGGCTGTAAATTGGTGTTGGCTGGTGATGGACAGCCTCATTTTATCTCTATATACATCTTTTCTAAGGCCATTTCAAAGTCATCCTTACATGATGGCTAGCTGCTTCCAGAATGAATAATCTAAGAGGCCAAAATGGAAGCTATCCTGCTATTTATTTATGGCCTTGCCTCAGAAGTTGCACACTGTCACACACTATCACCTCTACCATACCTGGTAAGTCACCTAGAGCAGTTCTAGAGCAATGTGAGAATAGACTATACAAGGGCATGAATACCAAGAGGTAAAGGTAATTGAAGATGTACGTAGTGGTTGGCTACCACAGGGAAATGTGCCAACATCATTTAACTACTTGAATTATATGCTTTATACCATCAGCTGCCCATTGTCATTAACTTCTCAGCTGAGTAGTTCCTGGGGCTCACTGACATTTTATGGCTCACCTGTAATCACTGAACCATAGTATGTAGATATTTTTCAGTTTTCATGCCTGGTATAAAGTGTGATATCAAGAGGCTGGATGATAGAGGAAATCTTTATAGAATTATAAGTAGTTAAGATTTCAAGCATTTCAAATTTGACTAAAGGCTCAACTTTTTCTCCTTTTTCAAAACCAAGTTATTTCATAAAATTGTCTTTATTATTTTGTTTCTTTTGTTTAGTTGAGGGAATAAAAATAATGCACCCAAATGGAACTCAAGTGATCTTAATTGACCATCATGAACACATGTATTCACTTGCCAAATTTATTAGTTTCTAGTGGTTGATGCAAAAATTACCACATACTTAGTGGCTTAAAACAACATAAACGCATTATCCAATAGTTCTTCATATTAGAAGTTCAACACAAGTGTTTCTGAGCTAAAATCAGGATATTAGCAAAACTGCATTCCTCCTTTGATACTATGTGAGGACACATGTTCTTGTCTTACCCAATATCTAGACCCCAACTACATTTTTCAGCTCATGCTCTGTGTGTTGGTTAGCTTGGGCTGATACATTAAAAAAAAATACAAGAAGCAGTGTGGCTTAAACAACAGATATTTATTTCTCACAAGTCTAGGGACTACAAAGTCAAAAATCAAGCACATTCATTTCCTAGAGAGAGCCCACTTCCTAGATTTCCGACTCTTACAGACAGACACCTTCTCATTGTGTGCACCCAGGGCTTTTCATCAATGTGTGCTCATGGAAGAAGAGAAATTGCTCTTGTGTGTTTTCCTCTGTTTTCAAGGACACGAATCCCAATATGGGAGCACCCCATCTTCATGATTTTACATAAATCTTATTACTTTTCAAAGACTCCATAGCCAAATACCAACACATTATACACAAGTTAGAGCTCAACAGTAGAGAGAGTATTAAGTCCTTCACACATTACATCTTTTTTGTCTCCCTTTTCTACTTGGACAAGCCTATGACTACATTTGGCTACCCAAAGCCATAGGATAATTCTATTTAAAGGTCCGTACCCTTAGTTACATCTGCAAAGTCTCCACTACCATGTAAAGCAACATATTCATCACTTCAAAGGATTAGAATCTAGACATTTTTGAGGGCTCATTATTTTGCCTATCACACTAATATGGTTCATTTCTTTCAAGTTTGTTGTAATAGTCACTGGATTCTGGTACTACAAATCCAGTAGCACTCATTAAGGCTGATAAATTATATTGTTTGCTCTCAGTGCCATTCTAGTGTTAATCAGATGGTGGATATTAAATGAAAAACTCATCACACAGAGGGCAGGGTAGATCTGATTTTTTCTGTAAATATTAGAAAGTATTAAATACATACAATGTTAATCTATTGTCTTTCTAAGACTTATCTTTCTGAAAGTATAGTCATAGAAGTTGCCTTCTGTAAATGATCTGTGAGTGTTGCACCCCTTGTAGGCATAGGCTTCCCTTCCTAGATACAGCATCCTGGGATTTTAGATTTTTAGTTACCTAATGCTCTGCTATCCAGATAAAATGTCAATAAGTAGTTGAGTTTAAATATTGATAAATCCAAATGTTTCATGATAAAGGCTCAGTGTTGAAAGGAGTTGGTTGGCACCTCAAAGAGAATGTGTGCAAACTCAACCAGAATTCAAATGTATTTTCTAGCCAAATCATAAACAAATTGCAACCAGTTATTGAACTCCTCCAGGGAGTGACTAAAGATGACAAAAGAAGGAGTCATAGTTTTATGATAACATAATTCAGTGTAACATTGAAGCAGAAGTAGGGGTGAAAAAAGATTGCTGTGAAAATAAAGAAAGCATACAGATTGAGTATGACAAACTATGATTCTTTTTCTGTGAAGCACGATTGGTAGATGTTTATTTCTCAAATAGTGATTTCCTCGATCTGGATGTCTTTAATGGAAGCCAAATCCTTTCCAAAACCATTTGCTTTGGGAAGAGTCCAGGTATCTTCAGTTTGAGGTTCTGGGTGGCATAGCCTTCCCATGATGCAAAGATGTCCTGTGCTCATGATTTGACATGTAGAAATCAAAGGATCAGTCTTTGGAAGATTTATGCTTTCATAGCTGGCAGAACTGCTTGACATTTACTTTTCTACATAGGTCTTTCCATGATGTCTCTTCGAAAGTCCTGATATCACGGTTTGAGAAACAATTCTACAGGCATGGCTTAAGAGAATATTAAGGTTTCAGTGCATGTTGGTGATAAGAATGGATTTCATTAGCCCCTGACAGAATTTATGAAAACAAATGTAGATTTTAGAATCAAAAGTAATATCCTAGATACATGGTTTGGCCTATCATTAACTCACAAACCACAGCTGAGCTGTGGAAGTAGGAAGTACCTTAGACTTTACAGATTTAAAGGTCTCCATGAACTTTGCTACATTTAGTTTCAGAGTTCCATCTGTTCTTTCTACCTTCCATGAAGGGCGATGTTGATGTGGACAGTGACATCTGATTAAATGACAGACTTTACCAAATTTTTTAATAAAATTTTCAGTAAAATGATTTCTTCTGTTACTGGGGGGATAGGTCTGTGTTCATCAGGTTGGAAAGAAAGGTTTTCTTCATAACCAGAAGAAAAAAATGATCAAAACATTATCAAAATCTATTTCTAGTGCAAGCTGTAGGGAATACATTAGAATTTTTGTAAAGGACACTTTACAGTTTTGTCAAGATTTAGAACAATGATGGTTGAGACAAGCAAATAAAGATACACTCAGCAATTTTGGCAAAATTTCTCCCAAACTATTGATCAAATGCAATGGTTAATTTGTTCTCACGGTGCCAATAAAACTGAAAAATTCTGACTAACGTTTTATGTTTACTCACATCAGTAGATAGAAAAGAGGGAAATGCTCTCTAGAGTGATGATATACAATTTGTGGGAATATACCTAATAATGTCCTTGAGAGCAAGAACCAATTAGGAACAGGGAGGATATTGACAAAATCCATGCCTATTGATACCATGTACTTTGCTTATCTTTACTAGAGAAGGAATTAAAGCCTAGAGAGAGAACATATTGTAGATAGTTATTTCACCAGTCTTTGTTCTTGAACACGAGCATGTTTCTTTTAAATGGAAACTACATATTGACTGAAAAGCCTTTTTATTAATGTATCTTTTTATACATAATTAAACTTGAAATATGAGCTGTTCTTTGATTCATAAGTTGAGTCAATGAGAGATCCCTCACAGTAGATTTGAGTTAATTGCCACTCAGAACATACTAAAAAATACAGAGTTACTTCTTTTATCTTCTGGGTATAGGATAAAGGAGTAAAGCTTTGTCTTTTTTTTTTTTTTTTTAATCTGGTGTTCCTTAACAAAAAACTAAGATATTTTATGCATAGAAGACATGTTAACAGTTTCAACATTCTGAATTCCAAGACTAATCTTAGGAAAAGCAACATCAAGAGTATTCAAATAGACAAGGCAGGAGCATAAATCCTTATTTTTCAGTCAAAAGTATTTATGACAGATAATATTTTAAAACACTAATAATTAACAATGATCATTACGATTTTTTGTTAAAATGATTAAATAGGAGATAATATGAAGCATTTATTTTTTGCTCTAAAATGCAATTTTAGTATTTTTATCAGCATATTAAATAAAGCAACACACATATTACCTTGAATCTGACACCTTAATATAATGTAACAATTTCTTTAAGAAACAAACTACATCTCTTACCTCGCAGGCATATTCACACCTCTTTGTAATTATACCAAGTATTATCTCAATCATCCTTTTAACACTTTAGCAAAAGTATTCAAAAATTTTTTCAAGAGAAAAACAAATGCTTAGGTAGTTAATACATATAATAATAATGGTGAAGGAAGGAAACTATAAATATGACAATGGCAGTCTCCATGTAATCCTGCAATCCAATCACAAAGTAAGCATTATATTTACAGATTAAAAAGACTCAGAGACAGAAAGATTAAGTAATTTACAGAGTATGATATAGTTAGTAAACAAAAGAGCCAGAAATTATATCAGTTTTTTTGATCCAAAGTATTTGCTTCCCACTGTAGTCACACTGCTTTTGATTTATAATGAACTAATTGTATACATGTGTGAACAGATGGAAAAAGGATAAATGATGAATGATTCCCAGATTTCAAAAGTGGAAAAAAAGTGATGTTGTGGTAGGCTCATCATGCTACAGAGAAGAGGTTGAAGGGAAGGAACAAGTTGGTTATAGAATAGATAGGGACAAAGTATCTGTTTGGGACCTGGTGACTTTGATATGCCTAGGAGACCCTGTTGTCAATTAGGCAGTTAAAGCATACTGCGACTCACAGTAAGGGTCTAGGCCATAGAGATAATTGTGGGATTTGCCAGCATCAACATGATGCATAATGTCATGTGAATAAAGAATATAAATGGGAAAACATGTATGGTTGAAAGAAAATCCAAGGCCCAGTTTTGGGATACTCATAGAATTCAAAGTATAGAGGATTGACTTGAGGTGGGATTGATCCAGAGAATGTGGTCCCACAGAAGTGCAGAAGGGTTTTTTCAAGTGTGCAGTCAGGCGTTGAATGCTGCTCAGGGATCACTATGATGAATACTGAACAATGGATTAAATAAAACATACAGTCCAGAATATGGAAAGAGAAGTTAATCTATCAACAACACGTGCTATAAACAGCAGTGAAATAATTGGTTGTTTAAAAAACCATCTTGAGGGGCGCCTGGGTGGCTCAGTCAGTTAAGCGTCAGGCTTTGGCTCAGGTCATGATCTCCCGGTTCGTGGGTTCGAGCCCTTCATCGGGTTCTGTGCTGGGAGCTCAGAGCCTGGAGCCTGTTTTGGATTCTGTGTGTGTGTCTCTCTCTCTGACCCTCCGCCGCTCATGTTCTGTCTCTCTCTGTCTCAAAAATAATAAAAACTATAAAAAAAATTTAAAACACAGTCTTGAAGAACTGTTTTGGAAGAAGAAATATAAAACTCACTTTGTACAATATAATAAATTAATTCCAGATGAATCAAAGTTATATATATACAAATTTTAAATTATGAAAACAATGTAACTACCCATATTCTCTAAGGCACTTTCCCAATTGTTTTACATGCAGAAGCTCATTTAATACTTCTGATAAACTTTTTGAGTCTGATAGCAATATTCTAGTTTTCTTCGATTATTGCAATAACCTCGTACTCCTTCTTGTACAAAGTGAAGCACTAAAGGATTATGAAATTTGCCTAATACCACAGAACAATTTAGTAATGGGTTGGGGATTTCAAGTGACTAATCTGGCTCCAGAATGTTTACTTTAACTGTTGCAGTGTTCAACACACTAAACCACGGATGGCGAAATGCACGGTATTAATATTAAGGGGGACTTGATCTCATTAGTAATCAAAATTACTGTAAGGTATGAGATACCCAGCCTCAAATATATTGGAAATAAAAAATAAAAATAGAAATTAGTTTCTAGCCAGTTTACAAGAAAAAGATGTACTCCAAGTATGCTATAAAAGTAAAAAAATAATACACCCTTTTTTGGAAAGTTGGTTTGAAGTAAATAACAAGAAAATTTTAAATATGTGCATTTTGTCCAGATACTCTTTTTCAAGTTAAACAAAGTTATATGTAAATGTGTTCATTACACTTACTTTTAAGGGAAAAACTAGTGAGCTTATGTGCACATTGATTCCTTCATGTTACAAAATTGATTATGTACTCATTTGCATAGAACAAATAAGGCAAATATATAGATAAAGTGTTAATAATTGTGATCAGTGTAGGGTATTTAATCATATATGCTTTCTATTTCTTTCCTAATTTTCTTTTATCAATATGTGTTCTTTGGTCATTGAGCAACTAAATTTATTTTAAAAGAAATTCTTGTCACTTTCTAAAACACTTGTAAACAATATAAGAACTCAACAAAGTGCAATTGTTTACAACCGTACCTTAGCTGAATATTTAGTGATAGTTGAAAATGTTGGTGATGAATTTTTCTAAGTACATTTACGGTATAATCCCTAAGGTATCGTGTAACTTAACTGTATTATAACTATCTAAAGTTAAATTTTATTTATTTCTAGTTTTATTGCCCATTAACATCCAAATTATCTTCCCTTTGTATTACTTAATAACAGAAGAAAATCAATATTACCAAAAGATAGACGTTACCAAGGGTAAGTATCTGTGATAATGACAATAATGACAGTATTATACTTTGATTCAGAATAAATCAGAATCAGCACAGGGAAAAGCTCTAAAACTTTGTATTCTTCTGCACAGCAGTCCTGGGCTGAGCATTACTCCTTTTCTTCAGCCCTTAAGAAAGTCTCTTCTGCTGGGCAGAAAATCAGGGAAGCCAAGAACATGTACTGGTCCCTTTGTGAAAGTTCTTCTCTACTTCTAATTGCCAAGTCCTGCCAGTAATTTAAACACAACACTGTGGGTTTGAAATCCAGCAGGATTAGGTAAGTCATTTCCTGTAAGGGTGCAGTGCTGTCTCTGGGGACTAAATTATATGGGTGGAAATCACATTATTGAAATACTAGACTTGAGAGTATCTTTATGAATGATTTTAACCTGTGAGATACGTGTTTTGGTCTATTAAGATAAACACTACGCTTTCCTCTTCATGGCCCTTAAGTTGCATTTTTATCATGAAAAGCACTTCCTCGAAAGAGCCCATACTATCTGAAAGATGCCGCATGTAATAACATTCACTGGCAGCGCTTTGAGAGCGTCAGATGGCCAATGAATCCTTCAAGCCATGTGTCGTTCAGAGCAACTTTAAAAATGTGCCCTTTCTCCTTTCTCAAAGTGCATTTCCATATCAAATAGTGTTCTCTATTTAAATGTATGCATCAACCTGAATATTGGATTATGCAGTGAAATGATTGTTCAACAATCCTTCTGAGCTTAGCCATAAACTTATGATATCCATTACATGACAGGTTTGGTTCATAGACCCCAAAAATCTGTTAGTATCAAAGGAATATTTTAGTCCAAATTTGAATTTAAAGGAATTTATGAAATTTCCTAAACAAAAGTATGTCTTTTTTTTTTTTTTTTCTTTTCATTCCTGGACTTGTGATTCCTTGATATTGAGGATTTGGAAGGAAGAATTAAAAAAAAAAAAGAAGGGGGAAAAATCATTGGGGAGAGGAAGGGAGGCAAACCATGAGAGACTCTTGAATACTGAGAACAAACTGAGGGCAGATGGGGGTGTGGGAGAAGGGAAGGGGGTGATGGGCATGGAGGAGGGCACTTGTGGGGAGCAGCACTGGTGTTATATGGAAACCAACTTGACAATAAACTATTTAAGAAAAAAATAAAAAAAATAAAAAAAATCATAAAGAAACCCTGCTATTTGGAAGGGGAAGAAAAAAAAAGAAAGAAACGATTTAGAGTTTACACGAGCTAAGAGGCAAACACAGTAATGGACAGAGCCCTCTTCAAGGGAAGATTTTTGCCTAGCCAGCCAGGAGCAACGTCATGGGAGAGCCTCAGAAAGCTGTCTGCTCTAAGGATTGTCTCAGCGGTGAGAGTTCTCTGACCTATTGTTAGGATTTCCTGGAGCACGTGGTATTCAAACCACTCATGGAGCAGGAAGTACAAAAACCTGACCATTTTGCCTCAGTTGGGAGGATCCTGACAGGTCATTTCCAGGGTCATATTCTCCCTCTCCTTCTCCCTCTCACCTGTCTCTACAGATGCTACGGGTGCTCTTTAAAAAATGTGTCAAATACCAGATTCTCTCTGAGTCTGCAGCACATATCTTATAGTGTGCTCAACGTACACGCGGCCACTGAAATTTTGTTTTTAGAAAATATTTTTTTAATTTATGAAAATAACACACACATTCATTGGTTATGTAGGTAGATTTCTGAAGAAAGGAAAACAATGGGGAAAAATGAAAAGTAGAACAGCATAAGCTATTGTTAAATAATCAGTCTTCCCATATGCAGCTAATATACAAATTGCAGGTACACTATGTTCCTTCCTCGGAACAAAATATTTCCCTGCTGTGCTTTTGTGTATGTGTTTATTGAAATTATTGTAGGCTTTACTGGATCTCACATATGAAGAAATTCTGAGGAATATGTCTGGAACCAGGTCAAATAAAGGAGGATTAGCATGAACATAGGAAGCACATTACTTTGGCATTTGAAGAATGCTATTATTGTAACATTTGGATACTTCCATGTAATAAAATATATTTTTACATTTTCTATCCTTTTTACTTATGTCAGATTAATAGCTCTACTTATTTCCTTTGAAATAAGATAATAATCACTTATTCATATTTACTTATTATCAATATTCCATAGTGATTTATTGTATCATTTTGAGGCCATTTAAAAACTATATTGCAATGGAAGAAGAATAGATGTGTATTAAAAGCTGCTTGCTTGGTGTAGTAGATCTGGTTAATGACAGAATAACTGTTGTATTGGAATGCAGTAGAACTAAAATGCTCATGTAAATTGAACTGGAGGTGGTATTTGTCATTAATTATCTTCCCTCAAGCACTGGCTAGTCTTTAATTCACCTTCATACTTATACAATAACACACCGTGTGTGTGTGTGTGTGTGTGTGTGTGTGTGTGTTTGCTCTCTGTCTATCTCAATTGAATTTAAGCTCCGTGACGGGAGGGTTTCTTGTCAGGCAGTACATTTTTATTTACCCCATTCTTAATCAGGAGTACATTCCCTGTATCTAGAACTATTCCTGATATACAGCAGCCATTTAAACATTATTTGTTGAGTGGATGGCTTTTACTTTGAAAGTTTCTTTTACTTTATTTTCTTTTATTATTTTTTAAATGTTTATTTTTGACAGAGGGCAAGCAGGATTGGGCCAGAGAGAGGGACAGTGGATCTGAAGTGGGCTCCTCACTGACACCCACAAGCCATGGGGCTTGAATTAATGAACCACAAAATCATGACCTGACCTGAAGTCTCCCGCTCAACTGGCTCTTATTTTAAAAAGAAGACAGCCTTTTAGCCTGAGGAGAGGGAATACATGCTCACATCAGGCCCTGTGTTTTAGTGTGTATGAATATATATAATATAAAATACATATAAATAAAAATAAATACATAAATGTATATTAATACAAATATAAAATATAATATATAATAAATATATAATGTAAATATTTTAATATATGTACAAGTGAAAAATGTTTTAATATTATATATATATATATAATTTTAACTCTTCTTCTTCCCAAATCATGGTGTAATGATAGAAAATTCATTTGAAATAATTTAATGTCTGAAGGATTTTTCTCTTCATATGGGAAAAAAATAGTGATAGTAGTTCTGATTTTTATATTAATTTAATGTTTTACACAGCTTTTTCATCACAATATATTACGCACTTGAAAATTGCATGTTCATGTGAGTGCTGGTGTTTATAAGTGGTCTGTGGGGGGTGGGAGAGAAGGTAATGGAAAGCTGTTCTCTATGCACCTCCTTCCTGTAACATAATTTACCCTATTGATTTTCCATTCTCTACTCCCCAAGTAAAACTGTGCAATGGGCAGTTGGGAACTTCTGGAAACAAGGAGGAGAATTTAATATCCAACGTTGAGACAAGAGGTAACTTCATTTTGATTTTGCATTTAGAGTTTATAGTCTAATTAAAGAAAATGCACATATATCTAGAGATAATCATGGATAATAAACACATATAATTACCATTATCAGTGGATATTACAACAGCTGAAGCACAAAAAGAAATGAAAAAAGATTACCAGCCTTATGCAAATGCATATTCTCTTTAAGTATTCCAGTTATAGTGTAAAAGTATTAAAATAATTCAACACATTCAAAGCCCATATACTTTGTGATCATTTTAAAAATGTATTCAAAAATATTTCTGTGTGCAAAACATTTTCATAATGATCTTGTTTAAATGAAAGTATTTAGAAGAGTACGTTATAAAATTACATTGCCGAACACAATTATTTTTCTCTTTAGAACACACATAATAAAATGTAATTATCTGTGTTTTTTCACAAACATGAGTTTTAGTGGTATTACTTGATCCTGTATAATATGGGTACTTTCTTTCTTAAACTAAGCATGGTACACTGTTTCTTTCTTAACTTAGAAAGTATAGATAGAGTCTAAGTAGAAGGGATCTGAAGATCATGTAGCAAGTGCAGTGAAGCCCCTCAGTCACCTAGAGTTTTAGAGATAAATTTGAAAAATTTTATTTATTATCAACACATGTGTACAGCTGACAGTTTAAGAGTTCAAGGGTGAAACACACAAAATTGTTTCCAAAAGTCCTCTTTTCTCCCCAGAAGCTTTTTCTAAGAATAAGCCTTACAGAGTCTCTCTACTACTCACTTACTCACTTCATAGGGGATGGTATTATTTTTAAGATTGTTGAGTTTTTTGGAAGGAGAGTTTGAGCCTATATTTTTCATTCATTCCCTTTCTCTATCTTTTTGTCAACAGCAAATGCTGTGCTTTGCACTCTATGCAATACTGCAGAATCACAGAGCAGGCTCCTAGGCTCTTAGGAAAGCTCATCTCAGAAGATGGGTAAGAACACTCCTATAGGACCATCCGAACACACTTTTTCAAACCCTTAGTAATAGAGCTGACATTTTGATTTTTATCTGTTTAATCATTGCATCTGCAATTGTATTAATCCTAACATTGAATGGAGCAATAAATTTCTATGTGTTATCAAACTACAAAACTCAATAGATGCACACTATATCAAAAGTATTATCACATCCCTATGTTCTTATAATAATACCTTTTTGTTTCACCTTTCAAAATTTTATTCATTGATGAGTTTGCTTTTTGCAGATACTACTTATACTATCCGAATAATGTGAGGATATGGATGAATCAAAATATAAATTCCTGTTTCTAATCTTAGAAACATAAAGAAAACAAACTCCCCTAAGGTGCCTGGGTGGCTCAGTCGCTTAAGTCTCTGACTTCAGCTCAGGTCATGATCTTGTGGTTTGTGGGTTTCAGTCCTGCATTGGGCTCCGTGCTGACAGGTTGGAGCCTGGAGCCTGCTTCAGATTCTGTGTCTCTCTCGTTCTCTGCCCTTCCTCTGCTCATATTCTGTTTCTCTGTGTTTCAAAAAGTGAATACAAAGAAAAAAAAAAGGAAACTCCCCAAAATGGAATTTTGAACGTCATGTGATGTCATTTGTTTTATATATTTGGTCACTAATAATGGAGTCAGTCACTTTTTGCTCTTTGACACACAAAACATCTACTAACAAATTACACCTTATTCTTTCACTGAAATGTTTTAAACTTACTATTTTTACCTGTTAATATTTCATAGGTATGGGGCGCCTGGGTGGCTCAGTCGGTTTAGTGTCCGACTTCGGCTCACGTCATGATCTTGCAGTTCGTGAGTTCAATCCCCGCGTTAGACTGCTGACAGGTCAGAGCCTGGAGCCTGCTTAGGATTCTGTCTCCCTGTCTCTCTGCCCCTCCCCCACTCATGCTCGCTCGCTCTCTCTCTCTCCCTCTCAAGAATAAACATCAAAATTTTTTAAATTTTTATTGGTGTGTAGCATTGCTTGAAGATTTAATTCAAAGTCATTATTATATATGTCATCAGAGATTGCTACAGACCTTACAGTGTTTGTGTACCCATTCGCAGTAACAGAATCCCAATTTTAACTGGACACAGTTCTACATTTCCCATGCTTCCCTATGTCTAGATGCAAATGTGTTGAGACAACTTGTGTGTGACTTCTGAAATGACTCATTAAATTCAGTTGACTCAGCAGGGAGATATGCTGTTTTAGATCTTTCTATACATTTTGCAGCTGGCCTAGAATGCAGATGTGAAGGCTAGAAGTGTGAGGTTATCTTTATGATGGAAGCCAGGCGCTAAAGTTAGTGAAAGAGAAATCTATTTGCTGGTGTTCCCGGTAACGACGTAAAGCTCACATACTAGCAATGGACTGCTGATTGACAGTTTTTCTATATTAAAGAGAAAAAAGTCTCCATTTTTTTTAAGATTCCATTGCTGGATCTCCAAATGCTATATCTAATTGGTGGACATGCCCATACATGAAATAAGTCTTATGAAATTTTTCATCTAATAATCATAATACACTGGAATAATGCTATAGGGCTGTAATCCATAATATGTGGACAGTCTCCATAGAAACAGTTATGAACTACAAGATATTATGAGATGTGGGCTTTACACGATACCTCTTAATTCTTTTCGGCAGGACTACTATCACATGAACGTAAAGTCTGTTATGACTGTTGTGTGTACAGTTGAATAGTGTCTGTTAATACAGCATGATGATGGCAATCATGGTTTTTCCTTTCATTATATATATTTTTGTGATTATGTTTCACAAATACATATTACTTTAATAATTGTATCTTTCATTATATCCAATGTTTTTGTTAATTTGATTTTCAAAGCAGCACACAATTAGAAGAGCAGTGTATTATCTCTGCAGGAGAACTTTTGAAATAGAAAATCCTATTTATTGTTTTCATTACTGCCTAGAAATCTTTTATTCAATAAGCTGTGACAACATGTATGACATACATGAACCTGCTGATTTTGTAGACATAGATTTCCAGACATTTAGTAATAGCATTTCAAAACCATAGTTTAATAGAGTTGTTAAAAAGAAACAAGAAGAGACTACTTTAGATATTAGATTGACAACCTCTTCTTTAGCGTGTCTTATAGTTGAATGTAGTTAAGGTGGCCGTCTCATGTAGAACTATTTATATAGATGAGTCTCACTTCATTAGACCTATTGGAGGGTAAATGTCAGTACATATTTACAAGTCAAGAAAGTAAAGTCTTTCAAAATGCTTGTAACAAACCCTCAAGTTGACAGGGGTCTTTCCAAGTGTTATATAACTTTTCATAACTGGGAGCTGCAATGCCACACATGCGCAAAGGAAAAGATACTCATCCTTACAGATTTTAGCTGCTGATCCTAGTAGAATATTGCGCCGTGACTTTCTTGACAGCAGTGTTCTAAACCACGTCCCCTCTGGCATGTCACATAAGAAGTAGAAAAGATATTTCCTAAGTTTCAGGAGACATATAGAAATGCTTAACAAAGGGCGGCACTGATGGTGGTAAAGGTTAGTGCCACTCCCAAAGTATTTGCTCATTACAAAAGTTTGCAACTTCATTTGCCAATGTAAAGGTTTCATGAATGATTCTTTTATATACATAGGGTTTGAGAGTGAGAAGGGAGGTGCAATAGAACAGAATCAGTGTGGAGACCATGGATGTAGACAGGCTTGTTGGCATTCTGTTTGGCCACATCACAAAAGCATGTTCAGGTTTAAAGTCAGGAGAGAATGAAAACTCAAAAGATGTTAGGTTCCTTGTATGTTGATTTTTTTTAAGCCAGATCAGCTTTTAGACTGGACAAAAGACATATACAAAACAAATCATAGACCTGGGTGGATTCAATGATGTTTCCTATTCAAGGCCTTTTCATCTTTCAGTGGTCTTGGCAGCCCTGTGGATTAAAGAAGCCAATAGTTCTTAGCAGCCTAGAAACTCAAGCCTGTGGCCTTTTTATAGTTTTGAAAGGGCTTTGGAAGAAAAATAACAGGAGTACATCAACACTCAATGTTTGTTCTATTGCTTTCTGTGAACGTTCATGGTGTATAACATCAAAATTTTTCCAAATTGTATTTCCTATGGTATCTTTGAGTTTAAATAAGGCTTTAATACAGCTGTGCTGACCCTAGTTTACACAGGACACAAGGTTGTATACCTAATCTTTAGAACTTAGCAGAGTTTGCTAGAATTTGAGGTGGAGTAAAGTTGGGGGCTCATTCAGTAGAGGTAAACTACGTGTACTGTAATATGTTTTACTACTCTGATTTCCGCCCATACTCTCTGTGGCCAAAACTTAATCTCAACTCTGCTTGTAATTAAGTATCTGTATTTATCGTTCACTTGCGACAAGGTGTCTCTGCAGAGACAAAATGAGAACGTCAAAGAAAAATGTCTTATGAAATGTGTTTGGCTTCGATAATTATATGCTCTGTTTATTTGACTGCTTCTAAACTATAAAGGTTATTTTGTTTGCAGTAAACTACATAATTTTTATGCAACAATTTGCCTGTCAGGATTCCTATACTAGTTGTCAGCTATCAGTAGGTATAAGCCTGTTAGCCTCCGCTGTGAAGATAATGTTTCTTATGTAATAATGTATTTACAAGTGTTCATAATTCCAAGGACATTTTTAAATAAGAGAAGTATTTGAGGAGGATAGTTTTAAGGGAAATACTCCTTTGACCAACAAAGATATTAGGGAGAAATTTACTTACAAATGANCTAAGCGAAAGTCGGATGCTTAACCGACTAAGCCACCCAGGCGCCCCAACAAATGATATTTTTGTATTAAAAAATAAAAATAAATTGTTCTAGGGATGCCTGAGTGGCTCAGTTGGTTGAGCGTCCGACTTTGGCTCAGGTCATGATCTCATGGTTCATGGATTTGAGCCCCACTTCAGGCTCTGTGCGGACAGCTAGCTCAGAGCCTGGAGCTTGTTTCGGATTTTATGTCTCCTTCTCTCTCTGCCCCTCCCCAGTTCACACTCTGTCTCACTCTGTCTCTCAAAAGTAAATAAAAAATGTAAAAAAAATTTTTAAATAAATTGTTCTATATTGGTTGTAAATTAATCTATACTTCATTTTCCATAGCTTTTTAAGTACTTTTAGAAAATGTGTCACTTTAAAATTCATAAAGTTTATTTATTTTAAAATAATAATATAAAATCAATTACATAGTTTAAAATATATATTTAAATGGTTATAAATATATATGTATTTCTTCTAAACTCTTTCCTGTAACATTTTTTGGGTATAATTTTAGTGTAGGAAGATTTGAAGTTTGAAAATGTCACTGGATTTTAAGGATAATTCAGTAATTTTATGTATACTTTTCTTCTGAGGTGTTTGCGTCACTCATTCAGTGAAGCTACTGACTCTTGACTTAGGCTCAGGTCATCTCATGTTTGGTAAGTTTGAGCCCCGCATAGGAATTGTGTCTCTTTCTCTCTCGCTGCTCCACTGCTTGCTCCTATCTCCNTGTAAATTTATTTAAGATTTAACTACATTAATTTTATATTTTATACATAATTAATTTTATATTATATATAAATTATATATTAATTTTATATTTTATATTTAATTTTATATTTATATATTTACAAAGCTAACCTAAATTTTAATACAACTCAAGATTTACCTCTGGCTTTCCACTGATCACACATATTTTTTAACTTATATTTTTCAATATTTTGTTTTAGTTACTTCTCATCAAATTTATTTTATAGTTCTACATGGTTAATTTTAAAGGTTACACAGTTCTATAAGGTTTATTTAAAAATAGAAATTTTCTACTTCAACTCATCTGTATCACTCAGCATTCCACATTTAAATATTTACAAATACGGTTTGATTGTAAGAGATAATGCATCTTGTAGGTTTTGAAAAATATACTGTTAAGTAACTGTCTGCTGCTCCACTCTACATACCTCTCCCTGCGTAAATTATAATGATTAATTCCTCCTTCATGAGGTAACCCAAATACAGCATATACACCTCAATGATAAGTTTCATTATGATGCTTATAGTTGGTAATTTGTCATTCTTTTTTTTTTTTAAATCTTGGTACTTTATATGGAAGTTGGAATTCAGACTGATCTTAATTAATATTTACATAATACTTAAATCAAATATTTATAAAACTTAAAAAATGAGGTATGTTCAGTCCCTTTAATTTATTATTGGATATTTTGAACTATATGTACTATGAACTTAGCATATAAGTGAAATAAGAAAGACAAATACCATACAATTTTACTCATATGTGGAATTTAAGAAACAAGCAAATGAGCATAGGAGCAAGAGAAGGAAAGAGAGAAAGACCAACCAAGAAACAAACTCTTAACTATAGAGAACAAACTGAAGTTTCCCAGAGGGGATGTGGATGGGGGAGGGGTGAGACAGGTGATGGGGTTAAGGAGTGCACTGTGATATGCAGTGGCATTGTTAGAAATGTTGAATCACTATATTGTATGCCTGAAACTAATATTACACTATGTTAACTAACTAGAATTTAAATAAATACTTTAAAAAAAATACTCTTACATATAAGCAATACCAGACCTAAATAATAGAAGTCCAAAATATGGGTAGTGTATGATGATGATTATACATTCAACATCTTGGTTGGTGCTTAAACTTGGTTGTTTGAAACACCCGTCAATCAGGAGGCTATGCTGCCTGCCTGATGGCGGAGTTTTAAAAATTCACGGCACATCAGACAGTGTCGTGAATACCTATTTGTGGCAATAATATTTTTATTTAAGATGTCATAACCTTCAGAATGCTTGACAATAAGCGCCTGCACGTGATAAAGGCAAATTGTTCATTCCTACCTCTACCTCCGCTTACTTCCTTGGGCAGTCACTCTTCTCACAAACTGCAGCCTCCTCACATAAATAAAGTAGAAGAGTGAATGTCACCGTTAAGGCCAAAGTTCGATCCAGGAAATGGAGATCGTGCACAGAAGAAGCAAAGTAGCTATGCAAATATGATCAGTTGGCACCATTTTTTATTTAATCAGTAAGAAATGTTACATTTTATATCCAAAAGCAATTTTCTCCCCTCCTCCTTTACATATCTATCAATGATGTTTATCTTCTGTCATTTTTATTTAACTATTTCTATCACGTCAAGTGTCATCACTGTATCAACCACTCTCATACCACCTCCAATATTCTCCTACGTAGAGTATTTAGGCCAAGTAAATTCATTTCTGTCTTCATAGAATATTTATTGCACCTAAGTTGCCATTTTTCATATTGCATGTTGACCAAGAACTGAGGCAAATATCATTAAAGTAACCAGACTTCAATCAAATTTTGCTTAGTCTCGTCTCCTTTATAATTCATGTGGGTCACTCCAGAGTCTCACTCACCTAATTTCCTTGGTGACATGTAAGCAAACATTTTGTAGTTTCCTCCACCCTGTTTCAACTATTTCTCCCAAGTTTCCATTAACTTATATACATTTTTAAAATAATAAATATATACAAATTTTTGCTAACTACTTTCATTTCTCCTTTTCTTTTCAATGCAATACATTCCTCAATGGAGAAAAATTGCCAAATCAAGTCTTAAAGTCTCTCTCTGACATAAACAAGCGGTGTAGTGTAAAAATTAGGCAGTAAGAAATATCAATCTTGACCTTGGGGATCTTATAAAAAGATGTGCTATAGAAATGTGTGAAAGAATGAATGCATTCACATTAGGTGTGAACAGTTTTAAGGGTAGTAATCTGATGTCACTAGGGTTGTCATACCTCATTTGATGGTAAGTGACAGAAATCCAACTACAGAGGATTAGGTGAGAGAAATGTACCTATGAACACATGGGAAAGTGTGATACAGTCTGACGGAGTGTTAGATACACAAATGTCAAAGAGCATGGTTATTACTGGGCCCAAAAGATCAGTGGTCAGAAAAGAAAAATGTTGCCATTCTTTTCAGAGGGTTTCTGTGGATATCTCCTGAACCTTAGGTATCAAGGTTTATCTGTATAAATGTGATAAGGTAGCACTTACAGGAATACAGCATATATAGATATTGTAAGGTAGCTGATAGTTAAATCATGTGTTGAACAGACTGTAAAGTAACCAAGGCCTGTGTTCTAGCCTAAAAAAAGGCCAAAGGAAAGCTTCCCAGCATAAGAAATTATACCTTTTATTAATCTCTCCAATAAAAGGTAGTTTTGTTTTAACTTCAAGACAAACAAAACCTAAAAACTAAACATATGCAAACTTGTGTTTATCCCAAATTAGGCTAAAGGCATTGTGTTTACACTTCTAATATTTATTAAGATTTTCTTTTCTCCTTGTACAAATCTGTTACTAAATCAGTGCTTCTAATTTTTTCTTACAATTCAAAATAAATATTCCATGAGAGCTGGTACTTTCTTTTCTGGGACATTTCTAGTACTCAGAATAGTATTTGATAAGCACCAAGTAATATTTGTTCCATCTGTATGTGAATAAATATATAGACCATTATAACACATCATAGTGAACAATTATCATTTGTTACAAGTGGTAAAAATAGCACCACTGTTTTTTTTTTTTTGTAACTACTCTACGTTTGTCACTATGCTAAGTGGTCCAGACGTATTATTCATTATCTCTGTACTCCCTACAACCTTAATGAGGAGTTCCCGATTTTCATATTCTTAAGATGAGAATACTAGTCCATAAAACGACTTATTAACTGGGGTATGGTCTTGAGAAACTGATAGAAATTTTGTGATCACAAATAAATTTAGTTTCAAAGCCTGTGCTTTAACCCTGCAGCATGCAAAAGCCATCTGCTTTACATTACTATCTGGACATGACATAGGTTTCAGAAATGAATATATGGGCTGCACTTATGGCACAACTATAGGAACCAGAATATGCAAGTGTAATGTCTTGAAATCTTTTGATTGAAATGTGCAAAGCAGGTAAGTTCCTTATGTAATGAATGGTATAAATCATCTATAAAATTTTATACTTGTTTATGTGCATTTTATATTAAAGAAAGTACATATCAGTGTCCTTCTTTAAAATCGATTTTTTGAAGTGTTTCCAGGCCTAAAACAAGTTAACAAGCACCTTTGAAAGCAAGATATCAAGAAGGGAAAATAAATTTCCATAAATATTTATATTGACTTCTCATGCCCCAACCATCCCTCTTATCTGAAAAGCCCACTAAATTTTTAGGTGAACTTTTGGAATTCAAGAGAATGCCAGATGCTATGCTCTGGTTCCCATGGAGCACCCAAGGATAACTTTTTTTTTCCCTTTGAAGGAATATTCTGATCTTCTCTAGGTCAGCATTTTAGCTTTGAAAGTTTGGGCTTAGATTTTAGCTTATTTATCATTCTTTCTTGGCAGTAAACCAGAAACAGATTTTAGCTTTATATTCCAGGACATTTTAAATGATCTGAATTCTTTTTTGAATGAAGCAACAATCAAACTTCATGAGTTAAAACAAAGATGGCATATGATTTATTTTAACGTGATTTTGGCTTGGATAACTTACCCCTTGTAGCAGCTAGTGATAAATCTGAATTATTGTGTAATAGATTTGGCTATATTAATTAGATAGATGTTTCTCATGCCTAAAATAATTATTAAGTTATACCATATTTCAGTCAATGCTTCTATAAATATGTCCCTGCATTCTTCCTTAATCATATATCAAAATTTTGAGTATATTTGGACATAAGATAAAGACATAGAACTACCTATGTAGTGAACGATTATGTTTATTTCAAATACTATGTCTATATGTGAATATTTATATTTTGCAATGATTATTAATCATTTATGAATATTTATGCACTTTTTAAATGTTTATTTATGTATATTGAGAAAGAGAGAGAGAGTGGGGGAGGGGTTAGAGAATGGAGAGAGAATCCCAAACAGTCTTCATGCTCAGCACAGAGGCTGACATGGGACTTGATCTCACAACCTGAGCTGAAATCAAGTCTGGTGCTTAAACTGATTTAGCCACCTAGTGTCCCTATGAACTGTTTTTTATAATTTTGTCTTAATATTATGACAGGTTGTAGCTCTGTAACTCCTTAAGCTTATATGTTTGATCAGTAATAAGGGTAATATCTTGATAAGAGTCAATCTATATTTCCAGGGTTTATTTGAACACTATGATTCTTATAGAATTAGAAATACAGTTTATTCAAAATTTGTAGAAAGTATAATAAGGTTCTCTATAAGTATTTTCTTTCAAAGTTTAAATGGTTGATCCTTGATTAAAAGCAGAAAGTTTCTGAAAACACCGATATAAATTGATCTATATTTTTTTTCCTTCATTTGTTGATAAAATAAAATAGCCTCGTGGGCCAAACTTTGATAACAGAAAAAAAAGGTTCCATAATGGTAACCAATGTATATTTTGGAACTGTCTTGCCATTTTTTTAAATAATAACTCTGTTTCTTTAGACTTAATGTTTCAAAGACTCTAGCTGGATTTATGTACCTGGCAGTTAAGAAACCTCAATTTTTTATGTCCTGACATGCAGCCTTAGCTATACTTCATTGTGTTAAACTTTGCAAATGTGTCTTTAATAGCATAAATTGAAATTATATTCAAGTCTTTGGTAGTTTAAAAAAATGGTACTCTTAAAGTAAATTAATATTATACCATGATTCAATCAAGGCGTCCAGATATATTAGTTTATGATGATATGGATGTGTGAATGACAGTATTATTTACTAGATTGACTAAATCAGAAATGTATAAATGATCTTTAGCTCATTTCTACCACTCAACAGGAAACTCAATGGATCATGGATCATTAATATTACTCCCTCTCCATTCATCATTCATGCCTTCATTTATTTAACCTATAGTATTCTTCTATTGTAGATAAATAATCTTACCATTGGTATCCACCACCTGTTGCTTTTACATTCTTTTTTGGGGAGAAGGCAAGGTATTATTCGCTTGAAAAGTCAGAAGAATGGGTTCTAGTCACACTTAATCAGTTACCAAGCATTGACACCTGGAACAAATTAATGAACTTATCCTATTTTTTTAATGCTTATTTATTTACTTCAAGAGAAAAAGAGACAGAGACAGAGACAGAGGACAAGAGAGAGAGCATGAGCAGGGGAGGAGCAGAAAGAGAGGCAAAGATCCCAAGATAGAATGAGGGGCTCAATGCCATGAACCATGAGATCATGACTGGAGCCAAAATCAAGAGTCAAATGTTTAACCGACCTAGCCACCCCTGAGGCCATGAACACATCTTAAAAGCCTAGAAATTCATTCAGAAAATACAGCTGGAGATATATGTTCACTACCTAAAATGTTTTCGTAAAAATTAAGTAAACTAAGAAATGGGAATGAGTGATAAATTGCTTGAGAAAATAATTATTACAGCATTTACTTCTTTTATTTTCAAAACTTAAATTTAATTTCACTTTAAAACTGAATAATTTTATGTACACACCTAAAACAAATTGTATCACCTTCCACTGTGTGAAAATATAGACTTTGGCTCCACAGAGTCATCACAACAGGTAGAGTCAGGCACTCAGGTTGGTTTAAACATGGAGGCAACGTTAGAAAGAGAGACCATGATGAAGTCGAATATTTTGGGTTTAGTACATTAAGATTATTTTAATCCTGGGGCGCCTAGGTGGCTCAGTTAAGTATCCAACTTTGGCTCAGGTCATGATCTCATGGCTTGTGGGTTCGAGCCCTGCATCAAGCACTGAGCTGACAGCTCAGAGCCTGTAGCCTAAAACCTGCTTCGGATTCTGTGTCTTCCTCTCTCTCTGCCCCTCCCTGCTCATGCTCTGTCTCTCTTTCTACAAAAATAAATAAACATTAAAAAACATTTTTAAGGGGTGCCTGGGTGACTCAGTTGGTTGAGCATCCAACTTCAGCTCAGGTCATGATCTCACAATTTGTGGATTCAAGCCCCGCTTCGGGCTCTGTGCTGACAGCTAGCTCAGAGCCTGGAGCCTGTTTCAGATTCTGTGTCTCCCTCTCTCTGACCCTCCTCTGCTCACACTGTCTCTCTTTCTTTCTCAGAAATAAATAAAACATTAAAAGAAACATTTTTAAACTTATTTTAATCTAAATCACATATAGAATGTACATATTTGTGTGGGTTATCAGTGTCACAAATAGTTTGAATACTACATAGACAAAATGTAAAAACAAAGATTAGATTGTAAGGTAGATTCTATAGTCCACTTACACACATAATTTATGCAAATATATATAATTAAAATGTCTTCAGGGTGCCTGGGTGGCTTAGTCAGCATCTTGATTTCAGCTAAGGTCATGATACCGGGGTCATGGGATTGAGCCCTGCGTTTGGCTCTGCACTGAGTCTGGAGCCTGCTTAAGATTCTCTCTCTCTCTCTCTCTGTCTCTCGTCCTCTGCTCCTCTCTCCTGCTTATGCTCTCTCTCTTTCTCTCTCTGTCTAAAATAAAAAAAAATATTTTCTTTTTTTCAAAATTGATTTTGGAAATAGTTATGGGTAATTGAACACTCACAAATAATCATAACTACTTTATAACTTCAATGTATAATTTTGAGGCATAAATATTCACTATATTAAATTTATATTTTAAAAACTACAATTGATTAAAAATTATATCTGCATTACTTTTTTTTCCATTTGTAGCAATAGAAAGCTGAGACCTATAAATACATTTTCCTCTTTCCTCATTAGCCTTGATTTATACGTCTTTAATAACTGTATTAACTCTACCAAGGGATTTTTTGATAAATTAATGCAAAGCAAATCCTTTGAGCATTCACAACTGAGAGATTCTATTAGTATTAGTGAGTGTTACTCTAAGAGTGTTTACATTTGCGGCACCTAGGTGGCTCATTTGGTTAAGCGTCCCACTTCCACTTAGGTCATGATCTTGTGGCTAGTGAGTTCAAGTCCTGCATCAGCCTCTGTGCTGACAGCTTAGAGCCTGGAGCCTGGCTTCGATTCGGTGTTTTCCTCTCTCTCCCTCTGCCCCCGCCCCCACTCTCTCTCTCAAAAATAAACATTAAATTTTTTTTAAATATGAAGATGTTTGCACTATGTGCCAAACATAATAATTTTAAAAAACGTTGCAAAAACCAACAAACTAGTCTAAATTAGGTTGTACTTTCCCTAAAGAAAGTAGTTGACAAAATATACTAAAGCTTATGGTATAATAAGTGCTATATTGTATTAGTGGTATCATAATAATATTCCCTCCTTCCTTTATGCAGTTACTGAACCTTCTAATTCTCTCCTTATTTGATCACTAAGAAGTTATTTAATATATAATTATGCTTTTATTAACATCATAAACTGGAAGTCCACTCTCTAAAATGATCTAACATATCACTGTCAAAATTTATTTATAAATTTAATTCACTTCAAACAGATAGACTTTCTTTTCAGGGCTAACATAAAAATTAATTCATTCTTCGGTATACTCATTTTGTATCATCTGTAGTTTAAACTTTTACCTAATATCAGATTGCATGCATAAGACTCTATCTAATTTTTCTGGCAGATGTGCTTTAGAAAACGCAAAAATAAAACGTGGAGATTCATATTGGTGGATTTTCTCCTGGGATCAAGTGCTTTATTAAGTTAAAGGTTTTGTTTAAAAGCCTTAGCCCAGCACAATTTGATAAAGATTCCTGAATATCAGAGAATTTAAAAGAGATTCTTACTTTAAACCTGGCATATTTCTTGTAATATATAATATAATAGCATTGAACATGGCTGTCTGTAGAACTATAAATATGATCAGAAGAGACTCAAACTAAATTAAGTTTTAGCAGCCATCAATTTATTCTAAAATGACACTGACATGAAAAATAGCTATTGGGGTTTGTAAATCTTATTCTGTTAGCTATTGCTAGAGATAGTCTAGAAGTTTTCAGCTTGGAAAATGTAAATCAAGGCAAAGTTCTTTTACTGATAATACTGTTCAGAATACTGTCTTTCCTTTGAAGGTATAAATGTAAAATTCTTAATTAAGGTGTTTCTAACATTGCCTTTCATCTCTAAATTTATTTTGTCCTAAGCAAATGTTATTACTTCAAATATCTAAATTATGTAGTTGAATTTTACCTAAATCTTTAGCTCTCAGATGAGTAAGAGTCAAACAATGGCATTCAAAGCCATCAGGCTATGTTCTCTCTGCTGCCACTGTCAAACTCTTTGTTCCTGTATAGGTGTGAGAGTCCAATAGTAAATGCATTGTTCCTAAACCAGCTTCTCACCCAGGGTACCATTTGTAATTTACACAATAATGATTTTTGTACTAGAAGACACATTGATAAGAATGCATCCCAGAAATTATTGAGAACCTGAGGAGACATAGCAGTAATAACAGAAAATGCATGATAAAACTTTAAGTTCAAATGTACTCCTCAAATTTGAATAACATATAAATTCAAATATTAGGAATATCTCTTGACTTCCAGATAATTATGCTGCTCTATTGGATCATTTGTTTGACACAAACACTAAATATAATCTTTAGATATAAAATAACAGCATTGTGGACAGTAAAAAAGCAATGGTAGCCAGGCTAATGTAACACCCTACAGAAAAAATATTGACGTATGCTATTCTTGTTACCTCCTGAATATTAAAACCCCTATTTTTACCATTGAGAGGACAAATATTTTTTTAATTAAGAGATATTTGCTTCTCACATATTTTCCTTTTCCACCACAGAGGCTGACTATTCTACTATTCAACTACTATTCTACTATGCTACTATTAAATTACCAAAATGGAAGGATATAAGAAAATATAAGGTATATTACTTGTATATGAATGAGATGAGGAAAAACACCATAAGAAGTTAATTTTATCTCAGAGAAATAATAATCTAGGACATTAGGAGATGATTAAAAATTATGAAACAATAATAATATAACTAGCCATATATAGGTCAAATATACCTTTACTGAATTTTTATCTGCTTCAAGTAGTTTAAAAACTTGTTAATTGAAGATGAATTGGTGTTTTTGATATTTCTTTCCCACTCAAAGTCCCTTTCATGTTTCTTGCAAGGCTGGTTTAGTTGTCATGAATTCCTTTAGTTTTTGTTTGTCTGGGAAACTTTTTATCTCCCCTTTTATTCTGAGTGACAGCCTTGCTGGAGAGAGCATTCTTGGCTGCAGATTTTTCTCATTCTGTACATTGACTATATCATGCCACTCCCTTCTTGCCTGCCAAATTGCTGCAGAGAGATCTGCTGCTAACCTGATTTGTCTTCCCTTGTAAGTTAGAGCCTTTGTTTTTGTCTTGCTGTTTTTAGGGTTGTTTCTTTATCCCTATATTTTGCAAATTTCACTACAATGGGAGTTTTCTGTGCCTCCTGGATTTGGATGTCTGTTTTCTTCCCTCAGATTGGGGAATTTTTCATATATAATTTCCTCAAGTAAACCTTCTGCCCCCTTTTTCCTCTCATCTTCTTCTGGGACTCCTGTGATATGAATGTACCTCAAATATGCAACCGAACCTTACAGCCAAAGGAGACAGAAATAGAAAACAACATATAAAACTAAAGGCAGCACTAGAAGGAAAATCATAAAGATTTGGGAAGGAATAAATTATATAGAAACACCAACCACCAATAGAATAGAGCAATAAAGCCAGGAGATGGTTCATTGAAAGAATTAATAAAATTGATAAACCCAAGTCAGACTTAACAAAGAGAAAAGAGAAAGGACCTAAATAAATAAAATCATAAATGAGAAAGAAGAAATCACAACCAACACCGTAGAAAACCAGACAATTTTAAAAGAATATTATGAAAAATTATATACCAACAAATTGGGGAATCTAGAAGAGATGGATAAATTCCTAAAAACATAAAAAATACAAAAACTAAAAAAGAATAGAAAACTTGAATAGATCGATAACCAGCAAAGAAATTGAATTGGTAATCAAAAGTCTCCCAAAACACAAAAGTCCAGGGACAGATGGCTTCTCAGGGTAATTCTATCAAATATTTAAAGAGAGGAGTTAATACTTTTTCTTCTCAAACTATTCCAAAAAATAGAAATGGGATGAAAGTTTCCAAACTCATTCTACAAAGTCAGTGTTACCTTGATTCCAACACCAAAGACCACTTCCCACTAAAATGGAGAATTACAGGCCAATATCCCTGATGAGTCTGGATGCAAAAATTATCAACAAGATACTAGCAAATTAAATTCAACAATACAGTAAAAGAATGATTCACCACGATCAAGTGGATTTTATTCCTAGAAAGCAGGGCTAGTTCAATATTCATGAATTAATCAGCATGATTCCCAAATCAGCTTACTTTAATAAAGTGAGAGTGTTCTTGTTGGACTTGACTGAATAAAATCTGGGTTTTTCCACATAGGAGAGATTAGGATACAGATTTAGTGTAAGAAGACTCTTATCATTGGCTTTAAAAATGGAGGGGGCCTTGTGGTAAGTGATAAAGTCTGCCTCTAAGAGATGAACATAATTGCTGGTTGATAGCCAGCAGAGTAATACTGAACCCATTCCTAAAAACATGAGTAGATTTTGCCAACAACCCAAATAAGCTGGGAAACAGATTCCTCATGAAGTCTTCAGATCAGAATGCCCACCTAATTCCTTGAGTGTGAAACCAGCAGATCAAACAACTGAGCAATATCTAGACATCTTATCAACATAAATGTGAGGTAGTGAATTCTGCTCCTAATGTGATAAGTTTTTTCACAGAAAAGTAAAACTCAAATACTATATGTTATCATAGTTTGCAAATAACACAAAAATATAATACAATTTATAGTATATACCACACCAGTGAAACAAATAAAAGATTGTGTATTAACATCACATGGTATGGTGGTTAAAAACATGAACTCTGGAGAGATCCTTTGGAGTAGACTAGGATTTACTAGTTTTAGCTGTTGACCTGGAACAAGTTACTTAACTAACCTGTGCCTGTTTCTTCATCAATAAATGAAAATAATAACAGGCCTGGAAAAACAATTAAATGAGTTAATGTTTGCAAGTTGATTAAAATAATGCCTAAAAAATAGCAAATAATATATAAATGTTTGCTAAATCAGTGTATCCCCCTTAATGTTTCTTAGTTGCTTTTGCTGCCCTCTGAAACTATTCATGTCACCCTTGTTGATTTACTTAAGATAAAATATAATGAGCTCTTATGTTATTTTCTACATTTAGAATCCAATTCCTACATCTTTATATGGAATTCAAATTATGCTTTCTAATGTTATATGGTGAGTTAGAATTCAAGCATTTTAGGATATAATTGAACTTTGAAATCAAAGGTGGATTTTTACTTTGAAGTCATTGAATTCAGTTAACCATTGCTTTTTTTTTTTAGTTTTTAATTATTTAAATATTTATTTAATTTTGAGAGAGAGAGAGCATGAGCAGGGGAGGGGCAGATAGAGGGAGACAGAGGATCCAAGGCAGGCTCTGTGCTGACAGCAGCGAGTCCGATGAAGATTCCAACTTAGGAACCTTGAGATTATGACCTGAGCCGAAGCTGGACAGTTAACTAACTGAGTCACCCATACAACTGCCAGTTATCCATTCCTTTATTCATTCAATATTTATCAATATTTATTCTGTGCCCATATAAACCTGAAGTACAGAGTTGACTATAAGTTGCTACTATTCTAAAAAATAGTTTTATATTGAAGACTGACAATGTTTATAAAAACTCTTAGTTTGAAAGGCTGTGAAGAGGATTTATTGATTACTGGGATGATAGCAGATGAATTGGGAAAAATTAGGTAAATGGCAAATAATTTGTCTAAGTTAAATATATCAGAGAAGGTTGAGGGGAAACTAGCTGTGTGCAAATCAGAAATTCGGGTTATGCAGTTGACTATCTATGTCTTTGTATTTAAATAATTCAAAATGAATTGAAACTTTACATTTGGAAGATCTCAAAATGGAAGTATGACACAAATGAATAATGCTAAGAATATCTCAGAGTATATTGGGGAAGATATTCCCATAAATAGTTACAGTACTGCAGGGGGTATGGGAGTGTGATGTAAGACTCCAAAATGGATTTGCATTATTTAGTTGGGATTGTGGAAGATATGTGGTAGACTGTGGACAGATTTTTTCAACACTCATTCTAGTTTTCATAAATGTGAATAGGTTATTTAAATAAAACAAGGCAAAATGAACAATGCAGCTCTCTTCGAGCCAATGTTCTGAATGAAGCTTAGCCCACTCTACCACTGTATGCATGTATCACACTTTGAAGGATGAAGTAAGTCAGAGACCATCTTGATATTGCTAATTCTGGCAATTAAAGCCAGGTAGACAGGATTTTTAGAAGTAGTGGAAATAGACTCAATGTTCTTTGTGTCCAGTCACCAATTTGTGGATGTGAAAGCTTAAAGCTTTGGCGGCAGAAGCATCTTCTTGACCCAAGATTGCAGGAATCCTTCTTGACCCAGGATTGCGTCTTTGAATTTAGCAACCCAAATCCTTCCTCCGTGCCCCCAATAACATGCATAATTCAGTTATTCTAGTGGTGTATGTTCAAATGTACTTTCTTCTTGACAGATCTTTTGTGATTTCCGTTTCCCTCTCAAAACCGGGGGAAATGTGGTACTTTATGTTGTGTTTTGAAAAAATTCACTAGGCCAAAAAGGCTTACATCGATTACACAAAGTCAATATTCTCCACCTCCTCCCCACCAGAGATTAGGTGTAGAAGGATAAAGACTATACAATTTTCAGCATAATCTATGTTGTATAGGTCTAGAAGAGAAATTGGTTAGATAAACGCATCAGGAGTGTGTGACTGCAGAGTTAAACAGTGATCAGAAGTCTAACTTTATGTGTCATACAAAAGAGTTGTGAATTTATATTTAAGTGGTGAGCCTAGAACCAAATGGTATTTCCTTTGAGATCATGTGTCCCATAGAGTTATTTGTTTTACTAATTCTGTAATAAAATTAAATGAGAATAAAAAATACAAGTCTAATCATCATTTATTAATTCTAAAAATATGTCCTAAATACATCTATCTACCAGGCACTCTAGTGAGTGCAGAAGATAGATGATCAAGATAGCATCTCTGACCTCATGGAATTCACCATCACTAAGTAAGAAGCCTTTACCAATATCATCAAATAAATGAATCATAATTTTAAACAATAAAATATTCTATGGTATATAAGGATATATTTAAGCAAACTAAAGGTGTGATAAAATATTTTTATATTGGTCATGTGATTTAGCTGTAGGATGAGGTGTTTCTACTGAGGAAGAGACAATTCATCTGAGAAATGATAAATGTCTCTGAAATCACCATCCAAAATATCAAGGAAAACAGTGTCAGAGAAAAATACAGTGTCAGTGTCTTTATGTAAAGACCATAAATTAAGATGGAACATAACTTTCAGATTAAGTAAAAGAAGACCACAGCGGTTTCATATAGAGATTGAAGGGAAACAAGTATAGAATGAAGTTGAAATGCAAATGAAGATTTGTAGGACAAGTTACGTTTTGCATTTTAAACTAAATGCACTGAGAAAGTTCTGAGTATATTTTAAGCATGAGATTTCAATGATCAGAAGTATTGAAGAATATAGTTCATTACAGTTTTGAGAGTGGCTTGAGTGGATTTTACTGGGGATGGAACTGTCTAATTCAAAACATTGAGTAATTTTTTTTAAACACTGCAATAATTAGGTGAAATTGATCATGGTCGCTCAAACTATTGTTTAAAAGAGGGATAAGAAATGGATGTAGTTCTATATCAATAAGATTAAACTGACAAGACTAAATGATAGTTTGGATGGAAGAATAATGGAAGTGAGGTGTCAAAACAGATTTATGGGGGAAAAATGGGTCTACAATAAAACCATATCCTTAGCTAGGTACATTATGACCAGATGATATAGCTGCCTAAGTAAAGTGAGGTGGAGCTCCTAAGATAGATCTGGCCCAGAGATGTATTTTTAGAGCCTCTGAGTATAAATGGGATGTAAAGCCATGGGAGAAAAATGTATTTTCCCGGGAGAGAGTTCCACATAAGAAGAAGAGAAGACTTAAGATTCAGTGCATGAGAAATGCAAAGGATACTGGAAATGAGCACTCAGAGAGTGAGGTGTGAGTAGAATGCAATGAAAAGCAAGGAATCAGATGGTTCCGAGGCTGGAAATGGGAAATTAAAAAAAACAAATAGTAATCAGAGGCTATAGCAATGGGAAGATATTCAATTCAGATTAAGCTTGGTCGCTTGCTGCTTTATTGTGAAAATGTTTCCCAGGGAGTAATAAAACAGAAGTGAGGTTATAGAAAGTGTATACGATTTAACTTAAAAAAAAGGGGAGGGGAGGAATTTAAGAAGTGGGGAACAAATACATTTAAAGATGATGATACAGGGGCACCTGGGTGGCTCATTCAGTTAAGCATCCGACTTCCATTCAGGTCATGATCTCACAGTTTGTGGGTTCCAGCCCACGTCAGGCTCTGTGCTGACAGCTAGTTCAGAGACTGGAGCCTGTCTTCAGATTCTGTGTCTCCCTCTCTCTCTCTGACCCTCCTCTGCTCATGCTGTCTCGCTCTTTCTCTCAAATTAAATTTAAAAAAAAAACATTAATTTTTTTTTAAAAAAGAGGAGAGATGATGATACATCCCCTTAGTGTACGCTCTCTGTCTCTTATTATTGTTAATATTTTAAGATTTAAAAGTAGTAAGTTATCACTGTTCTAAATTGTCTTATTATTTGCTGCATAAGGAAATGCGTTCATTATTCAAGATGCAGAGTATCACGTACATGTATGACTGTTAAAATAGGACGAGAATTCCTGGTACTATTAATCCAATGACCTGAAAATGTCAACTCACTTCCCTATCCATCCATCCTATCATAAATGAAATAAAAGTGTCTATTAAGTGATCATTACTCACAGAAGAGTGGGTTTATCTTCCACATTTACATACACTTAACTTTACAAATTATTTTGGTTAGTGAAACAAAAGAACAACAAAAACAACAAAACATAACAAAAATAAGGTAAATAAAAGCCCACAAAGCTTAAAATGACATACATGCATGTATGCACGCCTTTACAATTTTGGATATTTCTGCTCTCATAGCATTGGTACAGTTGAATTTTTTCATCCTGTAGTTAATTAGATTAAAACATTATCTAAAGTATTATAATGTGTTGTCTGAATAAATTTTAAAATATGATGAATTTATTTCAAATTGACCCATTTCAATAGTGTCAGAGGTCACAGAGGAAAGTGATTTCTTCTAAGACTGCACATGTTTACTGCCTGAGATCATCTCTCCTGCTCAAAAATCAATATTACTTTCTTTCATTCATCAGTGATCATAAAGCTTTTCAATAATTCTAATTTTAAAGAATGATTACAGGGAGTATATAGTCATTGATTGCTTAAAGGTTACAGCTAAAATGAACACAAAGGTAATTTCATTTTTAATGAATGAGCCTTTTTGAAAAGTCAAGCATTTCTCCTCTGACAAAACTTTATGCATGAAGGTTATGTATTTGATTATGTGTGAATTCGCTCTGTGTGTGTCTATGTGAGTGTGGGTGTGTTTTCAACAGGAAACTTCTGTACTGTCCCCAGCTGAAAAATTACTTCTGCTTAGTTGAAAATTGTGTTTAACTGAAAAAATACTTATTCTTTTAAAGATGTACGGTGAATTTAAGTAGTTTTAGGATATGTGGTGATATTAAACATACATCCACAGGTTCTTAAGATTCCTCAATTCAAGTAGAATAGAATATTTCTCCCCTTGAGTGTAGACGGGGCTGAATGGCTCACTTCTAAGGAATAGAATACGATGGGAAGATTGAGATGTAATTTCTGAAAGAAGGCTGTAAAATACTAGGGTCTTGAGTGCCCTCTCCCCCTCCTCACAGGCTCAGTGCTTGGTGCTCACCTTATATTTGGTCTCTCCTGCCTCCCTTCTCCCTCCTCCTTTTTCTTTCCTTCCTTCTCCTTCCCTCCTTTCCCTTGCTCTTCTCTTCTCATTGTCCTTGTCTCCTTGTTCTTCCTCCTCCTTGTTCTCTCTCTTTTCCTCCTTCTTATTGTGCTTCTTGGTCTTGTTCTTCTCATCGTTCTGTTCTGGTTTTTGTCCTTCTCCGTCTCCACTCCTCCTTTCCTCTTCTCCTTCCCCCTCTGTATTTTCCTGCACCTTCTTCTCTCTTCCTTCTTTCTCTCCTCATCTTTCTTCTTCTCCTTCTTCTTCCTCTGTCTCTCTCTGCATGATTCTCTTTCTGTCTCCCTCTTTCGTCTCCTCTAATCTCTCTCGCGCGCGCTGAGTCTGCCACCACAGAAGGAATCGGTCTATCTTGTTAGCGATGTCATGTGAAGCACAGAGTGCCTGACTGACGACAGACACACGGAAAGAACAAAATCACCCTAGGGGACAACCAGCACCATCTCCCAGATCAATGATTGAGCCTCTTACAAGGAGACTTTGTAGCAGTGGTCAAGGAGTCAGAGGATGCAATCTGGCTGACAACTCAACTGCAAACCTGACTCATGAAAACCTATAATCAGAACTCCTATGGGAGCTATTCCATTGTTCTTGACCTGTAGAAACTGTGAAAATAATACTTGCTGTTTTAAACAATTGGGTTTGGGGATATATTTTTAATATAGAAAAAATAATACATGAACATCTATAAAATTTTAATTCAGAAAAAAGTTAAATGCAATTTAATGCATGTATGTACATGGATGTACCTTAGGGGGATTTGAAAATCAATGTTCATTAGTCTAAAAGCTGTCTCTTGGTTGGTTTCACTAATTGAATTCTCAGTGCAACAAAACGCTTCCTGCATACATGACATTATGTTATTTTCATAGATTTTTAAAAGAATCTATAATATTGGAAATATGGAACTAATCCACATAACATATTAAAACAATGATTTATTTTTAAAATTTTATTCTTGAAAATTATGTTTACTTTCTCTCTTTAATCATATTTTTTAAATTTTTTAATGTTTATTTATTTTCGAGAGAAAGACACAGACAGAGCATAAACAGGAGAGGATGAGAGAGAAAGTGAGACACAGAATCCAGAGAAGGCTCCAGTATCTGAGCTGTCAGCACAGAGCCTGATGTGGGGCTCAAACTTACAAACCGTGAGATCATGAACTGAGCTGAAGTCAGACGCTTAACCTTATGAGCCACAAAGCTGCCCCTAATCATAACCTTTTTAAGAGGATGCAGGCAAGCACCAATTAAAGATGAGAGCACATGTTATAGTGCACATCTCTTGTAGAAACTTCAAAAAAGTAAATAGCATGAAACGATGCTCAGCATCCCTCCTCATCAGGGAAATACAAATCAAAACCACACTGAGATACCACCTCACGCCAGTCAGAGTGGCTAAAATGAGCAAATCAGAGGACTCTGGATGCTGGCGAGGATGTGGAGAAACGGGCACCCTCCTACACTGTTGGTGNTGTAAAAAAAAAAAAAAAAAGTAAATAGCTCTGGGAGAAAGAATGTGAAATAAATAAAGGATAGGTAAGAGGTCATACATCAGAGCCATTTTCTTCCCTTTCCTTAGATAAAACATAAGGTGGTAGAAAAGAAAATAACAAACAGGTAGAACAGAAAGCAGGTCTTGTGTCTTCTTTCTCTTCTGGGACATATTAGAGGCACTGATCTTATATGGCATCCCAAACCCCACACAGAGCTGTCACAGCAGAATAGAAATAATTGTATCATGAGTTTAGAAAGCTTAGCTCTAGTTTGAAAAGAGGCTAGAGCCATAAGCACCTACCAATCCATATTAAACTTTTGGCCTTTTACTTGGAGCAAAAAGAAAGAATTTAAATAGTTTAACATGTAAGGTAGTTACTTTTTTGAGGTGAGTGGACTACAGGATATTGACAAATGAATTCAGAGCATTAGCAAGGGAACTATCTATCAGACAGTATTGGCATCCACCGTGAATTTGCCATCCATGGATTTATGATGATTCAAATATGTCTCATTTTGCCTTTCTATAGATAGGTTTTTGTTTCTTTTGAGGCAAGTTAGATGCAGGATATTAGCAAATAAACTTAGAGCATCTGCAGGAATGTTACTGAAATAATTGACTAAAAACTAAATAAGTAAACAATTACAGAAAGAAAAGACTGATGGCTTGGAAGAAAGTAGAAATATAAATAACTTTAAAGTTGGAATAAAGCCAAAAGAACAAATTTAGACTTTGAACTAAAATATTGGAAATAAGAGACAGGGGGGTTTAAAAAATAGAAGCCTCGATTAATGTGTTTAAGATTAATTTTATGTGACAAACCATGTGGTCGAGTACTCTACTTGAGAACTAGGCACGTTTTATTTCTTCATATGAGATTATGTTTTGCTTCACCTTAATTATAACCCTCAAATACAGGAATTTGGATTTTTATGGATTTTATGAATAAACAGCTTTTAAGAAAAAAAAGTAAGAATGAAAGGGCCTGAAATTCTACTTGGGAAGTATTTAAAGTAGAATTTCAAGCCCTTAAATACCAAAGAATTAAAAATAAATGAATCAAGTGAGCCAATATAGGTAGCTGTCTCCCATAACTAAGAAAATCACTGAGGAGAAACAGGGTCACATTTACTTAATATTTTGTTTATTTTTGAGAGAGACAGAGCACAAGCAGGGAAGGGGCAGAGAGAGAGGGAGACTCAGAATCTGAAGTAGGCTCCAGGCTCTGAGCTGTCAGTACAGAGCCAGAAGTGAGGCTGAAACTCACAGACTGCAAGATCATGACCTGAGTCACCCAGGAGCCCCAGGCCCACATTTTTCTAGACTCTGGATTATTTACTAGTTTAGTATGCCTTAGTTTAGTAACTATTTTGTTCTCTCTGTTCTGAAACAAAGTTACATACTTTCAATGTAATTCACAGGGTTGTGGGAACTGGGTATTAAAAAAATATTTCTGGGGCCTGGATGGCTCTATCTGTTAAGTATCCAACATCCACTCAGGTCATGATCTCAAGGTTCTTCAGTTAGAGCCCGATACCAGGTTCTGTGCTGACAGTTCAAAGCCTGGACCTGCTTCAGATTCTGTGTCTCCCTCTGTCTCTGCTCCTCCCCCACTCGTACTATGTCTGTCTCTCTCAAATATAAACAAACATTAAAAATTTTAAAAATAATTATTTCTGCCTTGTGAACTTCTACCATTCTCTAACCCCAATATACATGCCCTTTCTTGTCTGAACATTTCCCTCGCATCTTTCAAACCTCATTTCTGAGGTTAACAAAATAAGGCTTAGTGTTGAAATAAGTTAATGGAGAGAAAATATTGGAAGATCACCATTTCTTATTTTCCCTTTATTTACACATTTACTAGTTGATAAAAGTTAAGTAACAAATTCTGTTTCTACTCAAGGATGAAACCCTCCAGTTCAATGTAAATAGAAACAGATCTCGTCTTCTCTTTTTCACATTGTGCTGACCAAACTGAGGACTAATCCAAGAATGTTCCTCTCCCAATCTAGAATTTTAGCAAGTACTAACTGCTTCACATCTCCAACTTTGATCAGCTCTGCTACTGTTCTTGGCTATTTTATGAGCAGCACTTCTTGCTAAAGACAATATCACCCCCAATAACTATCCAGAGCTTCTATCTGCCTCATTTCCAACCTAAATTTAATGTTTGTGAGTATCCATATCACATTCTGGAATGATTCACAATGCCCTCCTTTCTTACAATTAACAGATGCAGAAAACCACACCACAAAACACATGAAAAAAAGCAATGAACTAAACTGAAGAAACACACCTACTTCCTGAAGACTGAAAAACAACACCCCGACACACACAAATACAGTTGCTTGGGTGTCATAGGCTTTCCAAAGCTCATTTTGCAACATGATCCCCGCCATTTCTCTGAAAGTGGAAGTGACCTCACAGTATCTACCTACATATGTTAAACTCTAATCAGTACCCTTACCATTGTTATTCTTATTCTTAATCTATCTGGGGGTCTGGAGTGGGGGTGGAGGGATGGGGACTTGATTCTGAGTATCTTAGAGATAATTACTTTGCAAATAAGCATTAATAACAGATTGTGCATTGTTGGAAAAATATAATTAAAAACTAAATCACCTGCCAACCGAGACAATTTCCCTATAAAGGTAGAAGATAAAGAAAAACACCTTATTATTGAATAAGCACTAAAGCAGAATCTGCTGTGCAAAGAGACTAGAGGCTGCAAAGTCAGGAGGAAATCTCACCTTTTTAGATGGCCAAGTAGATAGAATCCATTGTAAGCAGTTTCTCAAGATATAAACCATACCTAGTTCTCAAGTAGACTACTTGACAGCATGATTTGTCACATGCAATTCATCCTAAATACATTTGTTAATTGGGTTGACCATCTGTGTTAGTTAATTGGCTTTATTCGAAGGAAATGTAAACCTCTCATACATAGTTTCAATCATACAGAGCAAGGCACCCCACAGATGTTAGACTCCTACCCTCCCACAGACCCTGGGACTTAGCAGCATTAAGTCCTTGATATTTACATTTCAAAGAGATGGTTCCCAAGTATTTGAGAAAGACATTTCTGGTTTTGAAGTTTGCAAGAAGTTATTCAGCCTTTACAAAAGTTACTTACATTTCAAAGAGAGGTAACTTATAATTAAAGATTTTTCTAAACGCTCTAAGGGAGGGATGTCTCCTCCCCCATTTTTAACAGGGAGAATTAAGCCTATCGATTTTATTATGTATTTGCCTTCACAACCTATATTCTCCACCCATCCAGTCAAGCCAACCCCCTAGATTGCATAGGAAACATCTGGATATTTATCTGTATGTTTCTTCTGAGTAGCAAAAATCAATGGTTATAGTTGAGTTAAAAATCCTTTTTGAGTTGGAGATAGATAAGAGGGGATAATACTTAATTTCCATAACACATAATAGCAATAAAATAAAGATACTGAGAAAATTTCAGATTTTGAAGGGATTAGAAATACCTCCCTTATGAGTTGGGAAGGGGCACATAGCTTTTGAAACTTGAGCAAAATAATATCAAAAGTTCCTAGGTGGAAAAGCTGCCTGTCACAAGATCCTGTTTACCACCCTGATATTAGCAAATGACTCATAGCTACAGATGACTCAACACTTACTAACATCAGAGTTGCTAAAACATCACCTAGGTAGGACCTTTGAGGTAAGGATATGGAAAACTGATTACATTATACAACCTGAAGTTCCTCACAGCCATAAATGTTTTATAAAAGGAATTACACTCAAAATAAAGAAATGTAGACTTTGAGGGGGGAAAAATGTGAAGGGGGCGATGGAACTGAGATTGTATGCAAATATGAAGAATTGGTTTCCAAATAGCCAGTCTCTTTACAGGGAGATTGTAAATTAGTTATTCCGGAACAGTCTCAGTTTCTACCATATGTCAGGCTCCAGAATGTTTAAAATGTAAGCCTTTATAAAATTGTAGATGACAGTATCTTTTTGTCTTCTTCAAGTTCTCATTTGTGGGGCATATACTCCCCAAATCATTTGCCTTCAAACTTACTGGAATTAAATACAAATGAAGAAACACTGGGTGGCTCAGAAGGTTGAATGACTGACTTTGGCTCAGGTCATGATCTCGGGGTTCACGGATTTAAACTCTGCGTGGGCCTCTGTGCTGACAGCTCAGAGCCTGGAGCTGTTTCAGATTCTGTGTCTCCCTCTCTCTCAGCTCCTCCTCCACTCATTCTCTGTGTCTCTTTCTCTCAAATGCAAATAAACATTAAAATTTATTTTTTAATAAAAAAGTATACATGAAGGGAATATAAATTTCATATTTGTATTTTTCGTCCCTATAAATTCAGAACTGTAAAAGAAAATGAAAGAAATTTGTCATCTGGTAATAGGTTTTCCCATCAGGAAATCACAGTGCTGCTCGTATTTGCTGCTACTTAACACTGTTATTAAGTTCAGGACTTATCACCACCACTATCCCTAAAGATGGCTATGCTGCCACCGCATTTTATGCTTCTTACTAAATCATCCTGATCTTCTCAAGCTTCTACTTTTAAATCTCCTTATCTTGCATATTTCTACTGGATTCTCAAGTCCAAACCTGGATATTCATTCATTCATTCATTCATTCATGAGAAATTGCTTCAATTTGTGAGCAAGTATTTATTTCAGCTACTGCAGCCACCATAAGAGTCACAGAATAACAGAGTTGTTTTACTGTCCTGATTGTGACAGTCCTACATCCATTAACTAGAGAGCAGTCTTTCAGTTAAGTGTCCCCAGATTAACTTTCTCTTTTCCCTTTAGAGCTGTGTGACCTTTTGATGATGAATGTGTCAGTAACACAAATTTTTAACCAGCTTTTAAAAGAATAGTCTTCATCAAAGCTTGGAAACGGGGGTTGTTTTCAAGCACTATCTGAAATAGATTTATAATATTAAAATATGATGAATGAGAAGGCTGAAAGATAATAAATTTTAATGAGACCAAGCTTTTAATAACCTGGAAGCCCAATACCCATCAGGGGACTGCAGTTGAAAAGTTTAAACCTCATAAATCAGAGGTTTAATACCTTGCAGTCTGCACAATCACATGATCAACTTTTTAAACCATAGATTATCAAATTCTGCACTCAAATATTCAAAGAGAGTCGTCAAAAATTTGTATGTTTCACATTTGATCCCATGTGGGTGTACTGATAAGGAATAGAAACTAGTAATTAAGAGTTCTGTCTCTGTAGTCAGAATATCAACCTGTAGTAATTTTAATTTTTTAAAGTTTATTTATTTATTTTGAGAGAGTTATAGAGCATGCACGAGTGGGGCACTCTCTCTCTTTCTCAAAATAAATATATGAACATTAAAAAAAATAGGTCAGCCTTTAGTTTGATGTTACCTTCCTAACATCAAACAATGTAACTTATTATCTGAGACAGAGAAAAAAAATTCACTCCCCTCATTGCTTTTGAATTTTTCTGTTAAGCTAAGAGAGGATATATTTGTGATAAAATCCATATTAAACTGCTGGCACTCTGTATCTGAGGCTCTCGGGTTCATATTATTAGGACAGCCTGAATAGTCATGTCAATCCCATTTAGAAACCCATGTAGAGAGAAAGTATACCTGCTTTTTTGTAAGAGAGAAGGGAGTTTGCAGCTATAGAACTCCTATTCTTGGCACTTGAGATCTCCTAAACTACCAAATAACAAAGCAAAATAGCCAGAGGTTTTCTACTACCCAATTATATGCTGATTTGTAGAGCATAGGCCAAGATCTGGCAAAAACCCAACGAGCTTCACACTCAATAATAATGTCGAAACCTTATGAACAGAAGTAGATTAAAGAGATAGTGTGGTCTTATTTAATATGGTTCAAAAATGAATTTCTATTATCTTCAAATGGGAGGGATATTCCATAAACTATTAAGATGTGTTTAAATCAAGAATTTAATGCATTAGATACCAGATTATTTGATAAACTTGAGAAAAAAATTTAGTTCATGATGTTACATATCGTAGCCTCAAAGGAAATGAATAAAAGTTGGAGCAGATACCTGAGTTCTAAGCAAATCACCAAAAAAGAACACTGACTTCTGAGTATGGACTAGAAGAGTGAGGTCTGCTGATTAGTTTAAAGCACAATTATGTGTCTTCCACTGTGTTAGAATCTGACCTACATTATCACTTTGAACCTCCCAAAGTTGACTTCTGAGGGCCAAGTATGAGCAAGTGAAGGCCAAGGATCAGAACATGTTGGTTAAAAACTTTGCAAAGCTGAGGGGCACGTGGGTGTCAGAGTCCTTTTAGCGACCTATTTTTACTTAAGTCATGACCTCAAGGTTCAGTGACCAATCCTAACCTGATGGGTGAGCACCCCAGAGTGTATGAGGCTTGTTGACTGCTATGGACTGAATTATGTCCCCCCAAAACGCATGTATGGAAGCGCCAACTCACAATGTGATGGTTTTTGCAGATGGGACTTTGGGAAGTTAACTCCAAGTGACTAGGACATTGGGAATTAAAACCAAGAGATGTCTGCTAATAGCATTAGGGTTTACTTGTGGCTTCACATAGTTATAGACCTTTTGAGATTTCTCTTCTGTAAATAGCTTGTTCGTGGGGTGCCTGGGTGGCTCAGTTGGTTTAGCATCTGACTTTTCATTTCGGCTCAGGTCATGTTATGGGATCCAGCCCCACGTCAGGCTCCTGCTTGGGATTCTCTCTCTCTCTCTCTCTCTGTGTGTGTCTCTCTCTGTGTCTCTCTCTGCCCCTCTCCCCCTCAAAATAAAAAAGAATTTATAAAGTTTGACTTCATATCTACACCTTTAACATACCTAGAATTACTTTCTACCACTCATAAAATCACTAAAATTATAACTATTTTCTTCATTTATATAATCTTTTTATTGAAATACATTTTAAGTACAACACTGTCTAAGTTTAAGATGTATAACGTATTGATTTGATACATTTATATATTGTCCTATGGTTGCAAGTGTAGCAATAGCTCTCATCTCCATGCAAGAATAACGGATCTAGTTTGTTAGCAAATTTGATATTTATAATACAATTATGTTGTGTGTAGTTACACTGTGCATTAGATCTCCAGGAGTTTTCTACTTGTTGCAAGTTTGCACCCTTACACCTCATTCCTCCTATCTCCTACCCCCAACCACTTACAACCACAATTTTAATTTATTTTTATGACTTCAGCTTTTTGAAGATTCCACATGTAAATCATATCACACAGTATTTGTATATCACTGTTTGACTTATCTCACTCAGCACTCAATATAGGGTCCTCAAGATTAATCTATGTCATTAATGTCAAGATTTCCTACTTTCTCGTGACTGATTAATATTCCATTGCAACCATATAATTTTAAAAAATCTTAATTTTTTTAGAAATGTATTTTTTTCCCATTGTGGCTGAACCAATTTGTTTCCCACTAGCAGTGTTCAATTGTTCTTTTTCTTCATGTCCTTGTCAACATATAAGTGTTATCTCTTATTTTAAGTTATTTATTTATTTTAAAAGAGATAGAACATTAGTAGGAGAGGGGCGGAGAAAGAGGGAGAGAGAATCTTAAGCATACTCTGCGCTGTCTGAACAGAGCCCAACAATGCAGGGCTCCATCTCACTAACCATGACATCATGACCTGAGTAGAAATCAAGTCAGATGCTTAACTGACTGAGCCACCCAGGCTCCCCATTAAGCCTTGTCTTCTTGATGATAGGTGTTCTAACAGGTGTGAGGTGATTCCTTCATTGTTGTGATTTGCAAAACATTGCTGTTGATGATTAGCAATGTTGAGCATGTTTCATGTTCCTGTAGACCATTTATATAACTTCTTTGGGAAAATGTGCATTTAGTTCTTTCACCCATTATTTAATTGGATTGGGGGGAGGATTTTTGCTATTGAGTTGTATGAGTTCTTTCTACATTTTGGACTTTAATTCCTTATTTGATAGAAGGTTTGCAAATATTTTCTCCCATTCTGTAGGTTTGCTTTCATTTTGTTGACTGTTTCATTTGCTATACAGAACTTTTAAGTTTGATGTAGGCCCACTTACTGCTTCTTGCTTTTTTTTTTACTTATGTTTTTGGTGTCATATCCAAATAATCATTGCCAAGACCAATGTCAAGGAACTTCTTGCCTGTTTTTTTCCAGGAGTTTTACAATATCAGATATTATGTTTAAGTCTTTGATCAATTTTTAGTTAATTTCTGTGATCACTATAATATAGGGGTTGAATTTCATTTTTTCTGCAGGTGTTTATCCTGTTTTACCAGCACCATTCATTGAAGCCACTTTTCTTTCCCCACTGGGTATTTTTGGCTCCTTGTCTCATATTAGTTGACCATGTGTGTAGGGGTTTAATTCCGTGCTCTCTGTTCTGCTCTATTAGTTTGTGTATCTGTTTTACTGCCAGTGTCATACTGTTTGGGTTACTATAGCTTTGCAGTATAGTTTGAAATCAGGGAATCAGGTTAGTTCTTCTTTCCCATGATTGCTTTGTTTAGAGTTTTTTGTAGTTTCATACCAATTTTGGGTAATTCAAAATTGAAAACATGTCTGATTTTTTGAATAATTTTAAAATTAAATATATTCAATTTAAATGTAACAATTTAGTTAATTTTTATATTTTTGTTTTTTTCTTCATATGGGCATGAAGGCATTCTCCCTTTTGTTTGTAATTTTAATTAATGTCTTTATTCCTTGAACATTCCAAATATATGTATTCTTAAATCTTTCATATAATTTGATAAAGATAATTTACACCAGTGTAATTCACAATCTTGTTGTGAATCTTCTTGTGAATTATCATTTTCAATTGCATTTTCACAAGGAAGAATTTATATGTGCAGGCTCATTGTGAATAGCAGTATATTTTTGTGTATGTTTTTAGTGTTTTTTAATTTCTTTCTCACTCTGTGGTCATCCTGCTTGTCAAATTGTTTCAAGGTTGCTTATATACCCAATACCCAAACTGAGTAGAACACATGGTCTTATAATATACCTCAAAGTTCCTTTCCCTAGACATAATGGAATTGTTAGAGATATACTCAGTGAGTCCTCCATGGTATGGCTCAGATGTTAATATAAGTTCTGGATCCTCAACAGTTCTTCTTCTCTGTTACACACATTTTAGTCCAAGGAAACCCAACACCAGACTCTAGCTCCAAGTAATGACCCTCGTTCCAAGATGTGACTGATGTGGAGAAATTTTAGTTCCTGTTATAGTGTAGAAGGCAACCTACTGATTGTCATTGATGTTCTTGGGATTCCATGGCTTACATCTATGCATAACTCTGTGTGTGTGTGTGTGTGTGTGTATCAAAAAGTATTTTTTTCCACTACATGATTGTGATTTTCTATTGTTACATTTTTTTGTAAAATAAGGATGAATTTAAAGCAGAAGTTACATGTCAAATCTGATCACATTAAACATCTTAATAGAAAAATATGATTCATTGTTATTTATTAGAGGTGGGCCAAACTTCAGATTGTTTCACATGTCAGGGCTATACCAAACATCAATTATATTGTCATAACTTAAAAAAAAAAAAAAAAGCAGAAGACTGAATGACAGAGTCCCATTATCGGATTTCTCTTAATTCCTCATTAATTTATGATTTCTTATTAATTTTGGTGCCAAGGGAAAGCAAGACATCCACAACCCTGCCAAGCATTGCCAGAGGTAGGATTCTTTGATGTTACAATCAATCGTTTACAGTGATACTCAAGTTGCTTTCTATTTTAGTGGGACCAAGTCCCACCATCAACAATAAAGAAAACCTAAGAAATTTCTCAGGTCACAGAGACTTTTGAGCAAAGGGAATTTCTTAGATCACACAGCTAATCTACAAAAATAATTGTCAAAAATGCTACCTTTTCCTAAAAATAATAATACTCTTCAAAGAAAAAGCAGAAAATGAATAATAATAAATGACAGCCAAAGTCCAAAATATACAAAACACTGTTTATAAAACGCTGAGACTGCTCAGAAGTGTAAAAAATGTGCCAACAAAGTTTGGGTTATGTAATCAAACATCCTAGGCATAGAAAGCATGAAAAAGTAAGATATTTTAAGGGAAATTACATGGGTAGCAGCCCCTGTAAGACAATTATATTTTTGAACCAATTGCTCTGCATCTCTTTATCTTCTACAATTTCTTTCAAGATTCTTTCTTCAAATCAGCCATGAGAGCTTAAAACCAAACAAAGGGCAAGTGTCTGCTGTCTATAAGGTGTCTGTAGTATCTACTGTATGCTGTCTGTACTTTGGGACTTCAACAAACTATTTTCCTTCTTAGATGAACAATTTTGAAACCAACTCCCTTGTGTTCTTGACTTCCTTCCATATTTCAAAAGGAGACTTGGTTAGAACAAGTTTCAAGTTATGTAAGATAGAAGGAGAAATTTAGGTTAAATTGGAGAAGCATCTAAAACCATGACATATAGCTAAAGATCACAGTGACTAATTTTAGACATAGTGAGGTTCCTGCTGCTAAGGAAGTCAGCTATTGTGTAGCAAAGAAGGGAAAATGTTTGGTTATAGAAGACATTCAAACACAAGCTATGTCCTTTTCTAAAAATATTTGTGGCATCAAAACTATTTAGTATTTTCAGAACAATTTATACTACAATTTAACATTCCTCCCTCAAAGTTGGAATAAAGAAAAACATGGAATTAAAAAGTGTCCAGTTCACTTGTTTTTACTAATTACTAAACGGCACATTCAATAAAATGAAAATGTTACCAGTTCAAAGAATTCACAGGATGAGCTTCAAACAGAAAAGGAATCCTTGAAAAGTTTTTGTGTTTACTGTTGTTATACGATAGTTTGAGTCATGCATTAGAGCTATTTTGTTTTCTTTTTCATTATGTCACTTAACAAGTTAAATAACTTTAAAGTAAACCCAACTTGATAAAAAGAATCTTCTTTATTCCAATAACATAAAAACCAATGTAAAAGAATAACTACTAACCTGTCAATGATTGATAAACCATACAATTTTAGCAATATTCTGCTATCAGGTAAAAAAAAAAAAAGTCCTTCCCTCAACTTTAGCATTACATAAGTAAGAAATATTTATCATAAGTCATATATATTGGTTGAGTACTAAACTTCAAATAAAGTTTTTTTTCTTGAATTTTTTTTCCATCTTTCATGGCCAAAATAAGTTAGGTTGAATTTATGTCTTTATTATACACAACCCATAATGCACAAATAAAAGCTTGCTGCTGTAGGCAATAATTATTTCAAAGTACATTTGGTTTCATTTTATGATGGGATGCCAGCTTCCTATTGAAAGGCAAATCTTGTATATCAAAAGGTTAAATAGGATGATATTTAAATAGAATTCTAGCAGGTTAAATTTAGAATGCAGAATATGTTCAATAGAAGACCAATCTCTGGTCTTTTGAATTGTACTTGAAGAGAAATTGGACACATTTTCAGTCACTTTAAGTTTCTAAATTGCTACACCATTGCAGTCTGCAATTTTGTACAAAATTGTTTCATAAAAATTTGTTTTTAAATGGACATAATGATAATGAAATTCTATGCAGCCATTAAATATGAAACAATGTGGTATAATGTATTAGATTAGAAAGACATAAATTTAAAAAAACATATATTTTATTTAATTCAATTTATTTTTTAATGTTTTACTTATTTCTGAGAGAGAGAGAGACAGCATGACCAGGGGAGGGTCAGAGAGAGGGAGACACAGAATTTGAAACAGGCTCCAGGGTGTGAGCTAGCTGTCAGCACAGAGCCCAACGTGGGGCTCAAACCCATGAATAGTGAGATCATGACCTGAGCCAAAGTGGACGCTTAACCGACTGAGCCACCCAGGTGCCCCCAAAAACATATGTTTTAAAATAATAACTGTAGTATGAAGGATTTGTGCAGATGGTAATACATACATGTCTACTCTTCAGTTTTCAAATAAAATTACGTTAAAAGAAATATTTAAATTCCATTGCCTTGTACTGCCACTTGCATATGTAAATTCATCTTCCACCTCTTTTAAGAGGCTCATAAGAAGGTTTTCTAGGGTCTTCTATTATTAGCATCCATGTTGATGCCTGCCGCTTGTTGTCATTGCCCATATAATCTTTCCACTCAAGTTCATTAGTCCAAGTAGAAAAAAGACAATATATAACCTGTATTATACTGTTCTCAGTTCTCTCTCACTTATCATGTTATAAAGCATCTCAGGGAAATAAATATTTCTATTCCTGACATACCAACTCATCTTTCTTGCTAATAAGTATTTAAAAATTTAAGCTCAAAAGGAAATTTGTTATTTCCATGTAAGTGTATGAATAGGAAAACATTTGGGGCACCTGGGTGGCTCAGTTGGTTAAGCATCCCACTTCGGCTCATGATCTCCTGATAGGTGAGTTGAGCTTTGTGTCCGGCTCCAAGCTCAGAACATGGAGGCCGCTTAAGATTCTGTGTCTCCCTCTCCCTCTACACCTCCCCCACTTGCCCTTTCTCTCTCTCTCTCTCTCTCTCTCTCAAAAATAAATAAATATTAAAAAAATTTAAGAAGAGGAAAACATTTGAATGAACATCCACCAAGATATGAACAGCAATTATTTCTGAGTTCTAATATTATAATGTATTCTTTTTATTTTGTTTGTTTTTCATTTTTCCTTGTTTTAGCAGAGCATAATTATATGAATATAAGCAAAAACAAAGGTCATTTACTACTACTCATCTGCATCTGCTAACGGACCTAATGTTTACAACTGGAATCAGAGTGGGGGAGAAATTGGGGGAGACCAACTGCTCTCTAGAGGCCCCTTGTTCCTTGGAAGCAAATGAAACTGAGTCTTAGTTTTGTGTTTCCCTGATTCTGCAACTGCAGGAGGCAAAGTTATCCTGATAATAAGAAAGACGGAAATAGAGAAGGGGAATGGTGTTTGTAAAACGATTTCTCTACAAATGATAGAACAAAAACAAGTCATCTATTTCACTTGCAGGGATATAACCTCTACTTACTAAAGAACCTTATATATCTGAAGAAATGAGACTATATACAAGTAAAGAGACTACAATTTCAATGGGAAAATTGGCATACTGGTATTTTGTTTTTAATTCATATGGTAACTACCTTATTGCAGGATGTGTTAACTCTTTAAAACACTAGGGAAGTATTTAATGTACTGAAGAACTTAATTTAATAGGACCCCAGAAGCCTGAAAGCAACCTACTCAGTAGGAGAATCTGGCTTATTAAGTTCAGTGATGCAGCACCCAAAGGTATTGAATTTTAAATGAATTCACAAACCTAATAAATCATCCTGGCTGTCAAATGAAATATAATTTGTGAAAAATTTATTACCCATGATTATCATATATTAAACATAAGGTTTAAAATCTAAGCAAATGTTATACTCCTAGTTGGATAAATACTCTAGATTGCGAGGAGTCTTTAATGCAATTTGACATAGAGCTGGTCACGGCAGAGTTTATATTCCTAATGAACACCATCTCTGTCTTGGAAAGCTTTCTTTCCTGGCAGACTACTGAACGGATCTCAGATCGTGTCACATATATCCTTGTGCTTTGACTTCTAAATCCATCCATTCATGTCTTTCTGAATGCCCATTTATCTCCTGTGCTTGACTGGATGCGCTCGGTGCCGTTTTGGAGGTGATGACAAACAGCATACATTGTACCGGAATGGTTTGTGGCCACAAAAAGCACCTTGAAATCTAAAATCGACTGAGTGGTTCATGGGTGCCTTTCACTACGAAAGTATAATTCCATGAAACATTCATGTTTTTGACTTCTGTCTGGACCAAGCTGGGTTGTCCCCATATGAGAAAGAAGACATCATTTATATCTCCATTCGTTTTTATGTATGAGAAAGGATGTCAAAATTCACAAAGAGTAACCCTAATACCTTGGGCTTATCGTCAACTCAATGGCTTGACAGAGTCCATCCACCAGTTATTTTTTCTATTGAAATTTGCATTTGATTTCGACAAAAGTTGATAAGCACTTATTCAGCAATACCCTATAAGGCCATACAAAATTTAATACATATCTTGGCTGTAGCAAATGAGACAGCGGGAATCTATACCCAGATCTCAAACACCAGGAGGTAAAAATTCTCAGAAACATTTTTATCTGTCCAAGTTGTAATTTCTAATAGTCTTCATCTAATTGTTTCAAACTATGTAAATGGTTCAAACATAATTTTACGTGATTGAATCTGTTTGTAAGATTCATTATGGAGAAGTATCTTGCTGTGATTTGGGGAAAATATGAAACTCATTTACATTATAAATGAAAACACTATATAAATATAGAGTAGGTATACAAATATGTTTATAATTATATACTTTAGAAAGTATACACACATAATATCTAAGGAGGGTTTTTTGGTTCAATACTTTAGTTGAGTGCTAAATTAATATTGCATACACTCATCCATTTATGTCCATATTCAATATGTCATTTAAGCTTCTATTTGGTGTACCAGGTATATAACAATGTATATAACAAGTTATATAACAATGAAAAATTAATCTTTTTCCTTCAGGTCCTTACAATCCAGCTGGAGGACTTGAGAGAAAGGAAGTAATCATATGACAATAATTTCTATGAAATAATAGGCATGTCTAAATATGTAGAAAGACAATTTCTTAAACAGGGGAAAGAACATCTGCTAAATGCCAAGATTTGGGAATGTCCTTGGCATGTTCAAGAACAGCAGAAAAAACAGTATTTAGAAGCAGGGGGAGTGAACAGTCCACAGAGACAGGATGCTGGGAGTCAGGAGTCACTGGGTATTTTATGGGGCTTCTTAGGGGCTTTGCGGTTTATTCTTACTGAAATATGAAGCCAACTAAGGGGTTTTTTTCTTGTTTTTAATTTTTTTAATGTTTATTTTTGAGAGAGAAAGAGAGAGAGAACATGAGTGGAATGGAGCAGAGAGAGAGGAAGACACAGAATCTGAAGCAGGGTCCAGGACCTGAGCTGTCAGCACAGAGTCGGACGGGGCTCAAACTCATGAACCATGAGATCATGACCTGAGCTGGATTGGGATGCTTAACTGACTGAACCACCCAGGTACCCATCTAAGGATTTTTAATAAGTGCCTAGGTCCAGTTTTTTAAAGACTAAAGTATAGAAAATATGCAAATAGGAGAAGAAATCCCATATGATCTATGCAGTGGCTGTTTCAATAAGATTAAAATTACATGACTATAAGACATAGGAGGGCAGAGATGTTGTTGTTTTCAAACTGTTATAAATCCACAACAGAGCAGTATTAGAGATGTTTTAATCACTCAGTAAATATTGTCAAATGAATGAATAGTGGATTGAATGAGGGTTAAAATGGACATACTGACACAAAAGAATCCAGAATATTGTTTGAACATAGAGCTAATAGATTTGCTCATTGATTTGCATAAAGTGAAAGAAAAGAAATTTAAGGTGGACCTTTTGGATTGAGTAACTGAAAGAATGTAGTTGCCATTTACTGAGATGGGGGAAAAAAGTGTACAAATTGAATTTAGGAGCAGAGTGGATCTAATGGCTTTGAAACTAGTAAATTTGGTATTTTTAACAGATTTCCAGATGGAAACTAAACACCTGGGTACATGAAAATAATCATATGCAAGAATTCTCTGTTTATTCTTTCACTGATCACAGTATAATTTTACATTGGCCTGAGTTCTTATAATGGCTTCCAGTTAAGGTTTTTTTCCCATGGTAAACCTAGCAAAAAGAGAAGGGTAATACATATTTAAATGTCAGGTAGGGTCTCAGTATAATGTTTTATCATCTGTACACATTGCAAGCCTCAAACAGCTGATGGAAGAAAATTGCATTTTGTGACCACTGGGTAAAAGAAGCCTAGAAGATGCTTGACAAACTAAGCACTGGTGGGTGAATGATCAAGAAAGCTTTGGCTCAGGGAAGGTTCATGTGATTTTTCCATATTTTAGGTGTGATGCCAACCATTCAAATTTTATCATAATAAGGGCAAACAGGCAATTGAATGATAATGAATTTAGTCAAATTATTTTTTTTTTGAGAGAAAAAAAGAGAGAGTGAATGAAGGAGGGAGAGGCAGAGAAGGAGAGAGAGAGAATCCAAGCAGGCTCCACAGTGCCAGTGCAGAACCCAATGGGGGGCTTCAAGTCACGAACCATGGGATCATGACCTGAGCTGAAATCAAGAGTGGGATGCTTAACTGACTGAGACCAACCATATGCCCCTCAAATTACTATTCTCATTCATTTTCCATAGTTAATAAAATAAAAAATAACAAAGTGAGAAATGTGTACAGAACACTAAATAGATGTCTTTTTGGTGATTGATTTATTTTTAAAAATTACATGACAAAAAACACAAGCAATAAGAATTCAATTAAACTTCAGTTAATCATCCATTATGTTAATACTACCCTACACAAATTATGGCTAGTTCTGTTTACTGAGCCCTTCAATTATTACTGTGTCTAGAAAGAAAATCTCCTTTATACAGTGTCTAAAGAAATTTTGGTTGACAGGAGACAAGGTGCCTAATTACCCCACACCAAAAGTACTAAAAACATCACTGTTTGGGACAAATCTTCGTGGAAACATACATCTGACAGACTTCAAAACCTAAAAGAATCTCAGTGACACACAACAATTATTAGTGATTATAAGTAAACCTCTATTTGGTAAATCTTAAATTCTTGGAAGGACCCAATAGTAGCAGTAGCAGGAAAAAAAAAATTAACTTCCATACCAAGGTAAACTCATCAGCTTCCAATGCATGTTTACTACTAAAGTGTAATGCAGATTATGCCTAAAATCCCCAATATAGCAAAATATGCTGGTGAAGACCAGCATTAGAGTTAGAGTTTTGTTGTTTTGTTGTTTATTTACATCCTTGATTTCAAAGAAAATGTAAACTGATGGTGTAACAACGAAGAATGGGAATGACTCCCCAGTCTGCCAGCTGTGACCTCTATTAACAATTTGATATATTTCTTCTAACTACTACATATGTTTATTTTTTTAATTTATTTTTATTTTTTTAATGTTTATTTTTTATTTTTGAGAGAGAGAGAGTCAGAGGGCAGGCAGGAGAAGGGCAGAGAGAAAGGGAGACACAGAATCCGACAGAGGCTCCAGGCTCTGAGCTGTCAGCAGCAGCTGACTTGGGGCTCGAACTCCAGAGCCATGGCCTGAGCCAAAGCCTGATGCTCAGCCGACTGAGCCACCTAGGCGCCCCACTATTACACATGTTTAAAACCAGGCTTAATATGACTTTAGCTATTTATAATTGGCACTATTTCATGACAAGCTTGACATTTCAAGTTCCCTTGAAAGCCACACCCATAAATGCTGCTTCATAAATATTTGTTTCCTGCTCCCTTTTCATTAACCCAGACCTCTGTTAACTAATGGCTCTCTATTTGCATAGATTAATATAAAATGGAATTAACACTACTCTAACGATTCTTGTCTAAATAGCATGCTGTTATAGACTAATAATTTATTTAATAAAATTAACATTAAAATTATCCTTCCAGTTTTTCTTATATTAACACATGTTATTTACTCTGGAGTTCATAGAAGCTTACTATCGTAAATATTACCAATGAGTAGAGTTAATATAATTTTATTCTGACGTGATCATTTCAAATAATGGTAGTATGTATGGTATGCTTTATAATAGGTTTTTATAGTACACTTTTAAAGCTAACATTTAAAGTCTTTTTAAGAACAATGGATTACATGTCATCTATGACTATTTGAAAGTGAGGAAAATTTTAATAATAAGAAACAGTTTGGGGAAGGGGGCAAGNCAACAACAACAACAACAAAAAGAAACAGTTTGGTAATAATTAATTCAGTTCATCTGCTTAGCATATAAATTCAATAATAAGGATCACAGTGATTACTATAAATTGATTAGCTCTCTACAGAGCATAAATACTGCTTTGCTAGACTAATAGCATCTGTTATACAAAGATATTTCATAAAATCCAGTTATTTACTTAGAATAGTTTTTAGCTGTGGTCATATTGCACTATATATTCAATATAGTCTTAATTTTTTTCTTGAATACTAAAAACGGGGTGAAATGCTTTCTAAGATATTCATTGAAGAATGGTATAGTTATAGCTACTTCACATAATTTAATTAAAACATATTTGAAATGTACATTCTTAATACAGTGACCTCAGAAATCAGGAATTAAGTTAGTTAACATCAGAAACCGGGAATTCTGTTATGAAATATATCACTCAATTGTGAATATTTTTAACTGATGTACATATTAACCATTATAGTTTTAAAATTTTTTTAATGTTTATTTATTTTTGAGCAAGAGAGAGAGAGCACAAGTGGGGGAGGGCAAAGAGGAAGACACAGAATCTAGTAGGCTCCAGACTCTGAGTTGTCAGCACAGAGACCGAGGCAGGGCTTGAACTCATGAACCATGAGATCTTGACCTGAGCTGAATTCTGACGCTTAAGCAGCTGAGCCACCCAGACATCCCTATTAACCATTATAATTTTAAAAAATTCTGCTACAGATGTTAAGGAAACTATATCTTACCACAAGCTGCATCATAAAGTAAAACTGATTACCCATGCTCCTTTCATGTAGAATTTTTTTTTCACAAATTTGAAGTTAGCCAGGATTTTTTTGTGAGCTTTCATCATTTAGAATGTGCAGTTCAAATTTGCAATTATATATTTAAATCACCAAGTTTCCTTGGGTGCCTGGGTGCCTCAGTCGGTTTAGCAGTCGACTTGATTTCGGCTGAGGTCATGATCTCACAGTTCCCGAGTTCGAGCCCTGCTCAGGCACTGAGCTCACAGCTTCCGATCCTCTGTCTCCCTCTCTGCCCCTCCCTCACTAACACTCTCTCTCACAAATAAATAAATGTTAAAAATTCTTTTTAATAAAATAAAATCACCAAGTTTCCAGAGCTCCTTGTAACTTCTAAATTTTCTTTTGCTTTGCTCAGTTCCTCAAATTTGACCCACCATCCAGTTAAAGAAAATCATTCCTATTCTGCTGGACTCCAAGGCATACATTAGTGAGCTATTCTCAGAAGACAGTCCTCACCACCACCCATGTCAATAAACTGATCTTTCCCAGCCCTAGCAGAAGCCCAGAGAGGACCTTGACCCCATCCTACCTCTCTCCTACCCTCTGAAATGATCAGCTTGCCTAATTTTGCAGTAGTAACCTCTTTGTAGTTTTGTTCCCCAAATGATCATCCTCACACATTTGTGTTTAGTCCAGTCCATTTACTTTTTTATTCTATTTTATTTTAAATACATTTTTAGAGTAGTTTTAGGTTCACAGCAACATTGAAGGGAAGATACAGAGATTTCCCATATAGCACCTACATTTACACAGGCAGAACCTCTCTCATTATCAAATTCCTCCACTGGTGACACTTTTGTTGAACCTACACATCATTATCACCCAAAGTACTTAGGGGTCACACTTGGTGATATAAATTCAGTGGCTGTGTACAAATAAGGAATGATAATTATCCATCATCATAGTGTCCTACCGAGTTTTTTCACTGCCCTAAAACTCCTCTGTGCTTTCCCTATCCACAACCCATTCTCCCATTTCCCTGGCAAATGCTGATCCTTTACTCTCTCCATAGTTTTGACATTTTCATGGTGTCTTAGAGTTGAAATCAGGCTTCTTTCACTCAGTCATAATGTGTCTTTAAGGTTCCTCCATTTCTTTTCATGGTTTGATAGCTCATTTCTCTTCAGCGATGAAAAATATATCATTGCTCAGATGGCTTATTTATCCATTTTAACAAATGGAAGGCCAACTTGGTTGCTTCTACATTTGGATTATATAATGAGGGTTTGTTTAGCTTTGTACAAAACTGACAGACTTTTCCAAAGTCTATCATCTGCATTCCCACCAGCAATGAGTAAGAGTTCCTGTTGATTGACATCCTTATCAGCATTTAGTTGTCTTTGTTCTGGATTGTGGCCATTTTAATGTCGTTGTTGTTGTTCTTTTAAAGTTTAGTTATTAATTTAGAGAGAGAAAGACAAAGAGAGGGCTTGAGTGGGGGAGGGGCAGAAAGAACCCCACTCAGGCTCCACAGGCACTGTAAGTGTAGAGCTCAATGTGGGGCTCAAATCCATGAATGGTGAGATCATGACCTGAGCCAAATTCGGATGCTTAATGGACTGAGTTCCATTGTCATTACTGTTTGAATTTGTATTTCTCTGATGGTATCTGATGCAGAGCATCTTTTCAGGTGATTATTTGCCATCTCTCGATCTTCTTTGGTGAGGTTTCAAAGTCTGTCCCATTTTTTAATTGGGTTGTTTGTTTTATTACTGTTGAGTTTTAAGTATATATTGGGTATGTATTTTGGATAAGTCTTTTAACAGATACTTCTTTTGCATATATTTTCTCCCAGTATCATTCTCTTGACATTGGTTTTCCCAGAGAATAAGTTTTGTTGTTGTTGTTGTTTGCTTTGATTTTAATGAAATCGAGCTTATCAATTATGTTTTTTCATGGATCACGCACTGATGTTGTATCTAAAAAGTCATTGCCATACCCAAGGTCATCTAAGGTTTCTAGTAAGAGTTTTATGATTTTGTATTTTACATTTAAGTATATGATACATTTTGAATTACTTTTTGTGGAGGATCTGTGGCTCATTTGTTTATATGTGGATGTCCAGTTGGTCCGCCACACTTGGGGGAGAGACTACCTTTGCTCTAATGTATTGTTTTTTCTCCTTTGTCTGTTCCATTGATCTACTTGTCTGTTTCTTTGACAATACTACACTGCCTCAATTACTATAGCTTTATAGTAAGTTTTAAAGCTGGATAGTGTGAATTCTCACGTTGTTCTCCTTCAATATTGTATGGCTATTTCGGATCATTTGCTTCTCCATATAAACTTTCAATCAGTTATTTCAATCCACAAAATAACTTGCCAGTATGGTCAATTAAAAAAAAATTAAAAAGCAATCTACTTTAACCTATAGATTTCTCCCTATATCTTTTTTCTTATATATATTTTTTCCTGTAAAAAATTTGGAATATTTAACTTGTAGATTTTTCTGTAGGTTAGATTTTGTCTGTTGCTATTTTATTTCATTAGGAAAAATGTAATATCTATTATTTCTTTCCTATCTTTTTTTCTGTATGTTCACTATTGCCTACATATACTTATGATTGAAAATTTCAAGCTGTTGATGTTTTAAATATCTCTTCTTTTAAATTTATTCGTTGGATTGTTTTTTCCTGAAATGACACATCTTTACTTCTATAGTTTGGATATGCAGTGATATAGTTCATACAGGAAATTCAGAATAAAAGGTATGTTTCATATTCTCTCTTTCTCCAGTTTTCAGGATAATGGATGGGTTCTCTGTAGTTTTTCAAAGTTCAACCATTATGTTTCTTTATATGATTTAATTATGAGCTTATGGATTTATATTTATTTAATTTATTAATTATTCTTATATTTGTAACTAAATTTGTCTCAATTTGGCCAGTAAGCCAGTTTGTCTCATAAGTACTTTTGACATGACCTTAGCAATTTTTTTGTCTTCTCCACCATTTTGTTCACTAGATGTTCCAGTTTCATCCTTTATTTTTTTTTTGCATTCCAAATCCCATTTGCTTTCTTTTTTTTCCTCCAGAAGATTTGCTTTCTTTTACAAGGATACAGCACTTTAAAACTATAACCACTGGAGATGTTCACTGCTTCTGAATTGGTCATTAGTTTTAGGCTTCTTTAGCGAACAGAACTATAAAAATATGTCTCTGTGTATTTCATACCTATATGCAAAGTTTTTAAAGTTTTTTAGAGATAAAATTTCTCATGCATTCATATTGAATCTTCCAAGTTAAATTCAGTACAAGCAGGCTTTAGTTAATATTATCTAGATTACATCTGTATTTCCTTTCCTCCATACTCAGGTAACTGGTTTTCAAGGGCACAAGGGATGACAGAAATAGAATGCATCATAATTAATATTTTATCCACATTACACACAAAATCATTTAGGAGTTACGCTAATAAAACCAACACCACAACCTACATAACCACTGGGAAAATAATTTTAAAAATGTAGATATTCTGTTCTTTCCTCATACATTTTGCAATGTTACTGTACCTACACTGACTGCGTACATACCATTATGCTCATACATTTTCCCTTTTAGCCTTAGTTTCTTAAGTCATTATATGTTAAAAACTTACCACCAGTATTTATGCTCATATCTGAAGTCTACTCTTGAATGAAAACCTCCAGAAAAGTTCTTGTTGAGGCTCCTGGGGGGCTCAGTCAGTTAAGCGTCTGACTTCAGCTCAGGTCATGATCTCACAATCCATGGGTTCAAGCTCCACACTGGGCTCACTGCTGTCAGCAGAAAGTCTGCTTCAGATCTTCTCTCCCCCTCTTTCTCTGCTCCTCTCATACATGCATTCTTTCTCAAAAATAAAAAAAAAAACATCAAAAAATGTTTTAAAAATCATATTACAAGTATTCTCATAATTGTTGGTTGTTAGTAGTCCGTGTCTGCATTTTTTCCTGAGTGTAAATTTTGATGGATATGAACTTCCTTCTTTAAATATTCTTTGCTTGATACATTCGTCACATTATTCCATTTTCTCGCTTATAAAGTACTGCTTTAAAAAAATCTGAGGATAATCTATTTTTCCCTTTGGTACTTTTGCCTATAGATCCAGAGGATTTTTTTTTTTAAATTTAAAGTATAGTAATTTCATTACAACATGCATCATCATTCTTCATGCTGGTTTTGTATTCTTAGGTATATGGTGAATCTTTTTCCTAGTTTAATCCATTTATTATGATTTATAATCTTTTGTAAAAAATTACAAAAGAACTTTTTTGAATTAGAGATTTTAGTCTATATTCTGCAACCTCATATTCATTTTTTTCTTTAAGGATGTATATCGACTGTATATTGAGGCTTTCCCTATTGACAATAGCTATTATATTTCGATTTTCTTAATTTTTCTTTGTTTCTTTGGATTTTTAAGCTTTTCTTTTTTAAACATGTTTCTGGCTAGAAACTATCCGATTTATTCACTCTTGTATTGCTTCAAGTTTAGTGTCCTTAGCTGAAATTGTTTTTTTTGTATTTCTAAAATTATTTCCTGAATTATATCAATATATTTCTGAGTTTTTCAAATTCTGATTTATGTTGTTAGTTAGTGTTTAGTAGTATTTTATTAATGTCTTCCCTTGCATTGTAATAAAAGGCACACTTTGTTCTGTGGACATAACTGTGACAAGTTTTCATTGTATGTAGACATGTACTTCCACAGGTGGGAGTCTCTTTTTTTTTTTTCCTTTTACACTCAATTGGTCATTTTTATTACAGATTACTTTACTCAGACTTTTTGAAGGACGTCATCATTTATGATATCTTCTAAGCTCAGAAAACTCCCACTTCTTTCTTCATGTGTGACTGTGTGTATGTGTGTGCATGTGTGTGTGTGTATTTGATGTTTAAAATATGAAAACTAAATTTCCAAGATTTCCTGCTAATGTTCCCTACAATCATTTTTTTCTTTTTTTTTAATGTTTTATTTATTTTTAAGAGAGAGAGAGAAAACTGGAGAGGAGCGGAGAGAGAGGGAGACACAGAATCTTAAGCCAGCTCTAAGCTGTCAGCACAGAGCTCGATGCAGGGCTCAAACTCATGAGCTTTGAGACCATGATCTGAGCCAAAGTCAGATGTTTAAAGGAGTGAGCAATCCAAGGGCTCCACTCTACAATCACTTTTATGTGGACCTTCTTTTTCTTTCTTCTCTATTATTCTTCATATTTTTACTCTACTCCCAAGAATTTCTTCTCAGTTTGGAGCCCTGTTTTGAAGAAATTTCCAAAGTCGACTTTCTAAAAGGTTCATCAGTGCTGGTCCCAGTCCCTTGAGATATACTGTTGTCTTCTTGTATTCAACTCCTTCCAGGTCAGCTGCTATTCTCAGTTTGGCCTCAGGCGGTCTGGTTAATTTCAGCAGGCTATCTTAGGGATCTCCTATTTTGGGGGTTATCAGTTAGCCCATTTCTTCCCATAGGTTTTCCACATACAGAGTCCTGTGACATGCAGAAGTTTGTTTGGCTTTCAGTGATTGACCCCACCCACTTTTATTTTGAAGTTTATGGGGATCCTTTATTACCTAATTTTGTTGAAAACTTTGTCAATCGGCTTTCTCTTTCAGGTAGTACTTTTATGTATAATATTTTTATGAAGGGACTCAGAGAAATTGATAACTGTGCCGTCGTTAAACTTATCTGCTCAACGTCATCCATTTTATGTATTTTACAATAACAAACTAGGAAATTGTGATCCTTTCTCTACGTTGATATATAAAAGCATAAACTAAATAATAAATAATGGTGAATGGTAAAATTTTTGCATTTAGATCCAATTGAATTACTAATTTATTTTTATCTCTGAGATAAGTAAGATAGTTTAAAGATTATTTCTAGATTTACTTCAACTAATGATGATAGGAAGCGTGGAGTTCCAAGAATTATCCCAAGGACATCGTTGACTTCAGGCAGTTTAGAAGTGGAGATGTGGGGAGTAGCGTGTGGCTACATGTAGGTCCAATAACAATATGGGTGCTACAGTATTATACATGAGCTTATTCTTTTTCCTCTTTCAGTTACTTACAAAATAAAGTCTTAATATTTTATTCACTGTCATCATATAAATATAGTTTCACTTTTAAAATATTCCTTTGCATTAAAGATATTTTCCACTTAATCTGATGCTATCATTTCTAGACCTGTTCTCACAATATGCACCAAATATGAAATATTAATTTCCCTCATTCAACTTTTGCCTATATCAGATCAACTAACGGTCTCAGGGTTCACTCTGTAATTTCGAACAGTCCTTTTCTTTCCCTTTGACTATGAAAACAACCACATTTTTGCTATGCATATTAATGGTACCAAGAAGAGGACAACAGAAAGAAAGGTCTGTGAGCCATCAGACTAGAATTTATTCATATGTCATTTATATTCCCAGTTATGCATGGATGTTCCGCCTCATAAATGAGAAAGAATCAAGCTACTAAATTTGAGGATATGGCAAAGATTTAAACTGATACCATGAAAGAAAATACAATTTTAGGTTTTAAAAGGTGTTGAAGGGAGATAGAAAAATAGCAGAAACTGGTAAACACACCATTATGGGTAATGGTGAATACTGGCGAGTTATATTTAAAATTCTTAGATATTATTCTATGAGAGAAATGAATTTACCTGAATGCATCTTTTCTCCATTGTATAAATATTTAAAGGATAGTTTCTATGCATTATTCTCTCCACTGGGTGCAGAGAATTCCATCATAATAGATGAAAATCTTTGTCTTCAAAGAAGTCACAACCTAGTTGTGGAGACCTAAAAGTAAGTAAACAATAAAATGATACGGAAAAATGCAAAAATAGAAGAAGCACATAGCATAGAGGAGAAACCTTCAAACCCATCCTGTGAACATGAAGAAAATGGTTAAGTCTTTTGGAGCATGTGATATTTAAAGATAAGTAAAATTTTATTCATTGATTAATGGAGCACCAGGTCAAAGCGACAGTTCACTTTGCAGGTCAACCTCTCGTTCAAAAGAAAAATGCCCAAACCATTGTCAGTCTGGATGGAGTAGAAGGAGCAAGAAAATATTTTGGGGGCCCATTTTTTGTTGTGCTGTTGATGGGACTCAAATGTTTTATGAGAACCAGAGGATGAATGAGAGAGCGAAAACATGGTGAGTCTTTCTTGTGACTCCAAGAATTGAATTCTGCCTAGCAAGCCAAGATCTATGCTATTAGTTCACCTGACAAATATTTGTTGAATACCCATGTCCTATTCTTCTAGGTATTTGCTTTCTACTAGAGAAAGAAAGAGAGGACAAAGATCTGCATTCTCATAAAGCTTACCTACATGGGCAAATCATGACTAAAAATGATAAATAAGTAAATATTTGATGTGCCAGAACTTGATAGGTGCTATGGAGAGAGAAAATGGACACCATAGGAGATTAGAAGTGTATGGATGAGATGTTGAGGGGTTGGTGGCAGTATGAAACATGATGGCTAAGACAAACCAAATTTAGAAGGTGACATTTAAGCAAGGATTTAAAGAAGGTGAAGGAGTTTGCCAAGGTGTTATTCCAGGATTATATGCAAGCACACAGCTAGGAGAGTGGGGCTAAGGTGATCTTTGGGGATAAATAAGTATCGAAATATTTAGGAAGGATATTATACCATGGTTCAAATGTTTATACAAATGTATCATTAACTCATTCCTCTTATGTGTTCTATGTTTAGATATAAACACATTTTCCCACAAAGAAAAGAATATGAATCTGATGATAACATGTTGAAGATTTGGTTAACAAGCATTTACTACCAGCTTTAACCTCCACATATTATATTGTGCACCGTGATATATTTAGAGCAGATCTGTGCAAAATAATCACTTTAAAACAATTGTCTGAAAGATATCTATATCTTTATAGAGGGCGGAAAGATACAGTGTCTTCTTTTTGTAGCTAAATATTTACATAAAATGAAAATATATTCATCTTCACATCTGTGATTAATATCTGTGATTAATATTAATATATTTCAGTGATCTTCCATAGCATATCTGTTTGTGTTGTTTTTGTTATAAAAATGTAAGGAGATTAAATCATTATTTGAAGCAAAGGCAATATCATCAAGGAATATGTGAGTCTCTGATATGTTCCATATAAAGAGCTACATGTTGATTTACCTATATAAATTCACTAGGATTCTTAGGCAATTATAAAGATCATGGTTAGGTAAGATTTTTAGAATATTATGTTCATCATTCCCAATCACTAAAGGAAAGAAAACAAAAAAATAAGGCAAATAAAATTTCATAACTTCTAATTGGTTTCTGTGGTAGAGACTTCTAATTGTTTACCAACATATCTATTCTCTGCCTCCTCAATAAGAGAAACCCAAGTATTCAGCTATATTAACTCCCAAGTTGACAGACTACCTTTCTCAGCTTCCTTTGCCAGCAATTGTATTCATATGACTACTGTTAGAATCAATGGGATGCTTCTTTTAAAGAGGAGAGTGTGTCCTTACCTTTTACTCAAGGTTGGCCTAGAATGTGGATACCATGGCTTCAATTCCTGTTGCAGTCTTGGTCCATGGGGGTGCAGTTTACTATTTAAGGAAGACAGTGAGGATAACTGGAATTTCCAAAACAATTAATGATTTTTTTTGGATCTCTGTACCTGCCCTAGACTACCTCCCTCCAGATGGCTTTTATGTAAAAGAATAAAGTGTTGTGCCTTTAAATGTATGAGACTAAGTTTTCTGGGAAAAAAAAAACCTGACCCTAATCCTAGGTAATATTTAATTCGGTCACATTATTCAAGGGGTAGGTAAATCTAGAATGGGCAGAAAGCCTGTTATACTAGGCTTTTAAAAACACAAAGCTATTTAAACCAAATTAAAATATTAATATTGATTTAGTATTTTGCATATGATAATAAGAAACAGTGGGCTAAATTAGGGAAATTTTCACAAAAGTTCATAGTGAGAAAAGGCATTACATGGTCAGAAATTCCCTATTGTTCAAGGTACCTAGTGGGCCGCAGTAGCAGTTAGCAAATGGATGGACCTTTCTTACTAGGAAAGGCATGTGAAGAAGGTATACTTGCTTCAGGCTCAAGTATTTTCTTGGGATTCTCTTTCTGTAGATGTAATTAGAAACACTTCTAATGATTCATGAATTTGTGGCATTGTGTGACGTGTGACATCACACAGTAGAATGAGTTTTGTCCAAACTTAAGGATACAGATATACACTTTTAAAGGTGAATCAAAGGGTCTCCAACACTATCTATAAATTTTGGGGGAAAGACACATAGAGAGCAATCACCAACAAGTACAGGTTCAAGGTTACATAAATGCTGTTTATCTACAGTTTGAGCTTATTAATGTAGGACAGAAAATAGTTATTCTATCAATGGGATGACCAAATAATTTCAACTGCTCACTCATATCTCCCTTCTTTTTCCTGATTGGGTGTGGGGATGTGGAGGCATTTGGCTCCTTCTTACTGATAGGTTGGCTGAAAGTTATATATTTCATGTATGAAGCAAAGCACTAACTTATTGTGACAAACCTTCCAAATGTCTCCTGCCATGTGTGGTAATTTGAACAGATTCTATTTATTGAGATGACACAGTCACAAAATCAAAACAGGATGGGTCACTGAATCACTGCTCAGAAGACAGTTGTTCTGGGATGCAACCTAAAATTTTTGAGCATAAAAATATGGATTTAATTATGTGAGGCCAGTAAGATGTTGAAGTAGCTTCTTTTCTTAACAGTTTTCAGAGCAGCAAAACTGAGCAGAAGGTACAGAGCATTTCCACAGACCTTCTGACCCCATATGCTTACCTCCCACATCATCAACATCTCCCCCAGAGTAATACATTTGTTACAATTGATAAACTCACACTGACGTATCATAAATCACCCAAAGTCTGTACTTTACCTTAGGTAGGGTAGTTTTTTTTAAGAATGTTAAAATCACCTAAAGATGCAAGTCACTGTGGACCCTTCAAACTGGTAAATACTGTTCAGTTGTCTTCTAAAACTATGTAACTAAATAGCCTAGTATCATTGAAGTCTAAGGAAACAACACACGTGTGTGCATGCACAACACACACACAAACACACACACATTTTCAAAGTTGATTTTATTCAGAGGCAGGAACTATAGTAGGTTTTTGGTTAATAAAAGCCTGACACCTTCTTGTAAATACTCCATTTTCAGCATTCATTTTTAATGCTTTGAAAAGAAAACCTGAGAGTTCTCTACAATTAGCTCATTAGTTAGCGTTTGTGCAGCGCATTGTTAAGGTCTTTTGAAGAACACAAATAATAGGCCAATAGTTATATTAGTCTGCTTGGGCTGTCATAATAGAATGCCACAGCTTGAATGGCTTCAATAACACAAGTTTATTTTCTTAAAGTTCTGGATGCCAGAAGCTCAAGAATCTGAGTGTCACTAAGGTTGGTATCTGATAAGTTCTTCTTGGCTTTATGACGGCATTTCTTGCTATATTCTCACATGGTCTTCTCTGTGTGTGTGTGTGTGTGTGTGTGTGTGTGTGTGTGTGTTTGGGGAAGGTGGAAGTAGTATTTCTTTGACATCTCTTCCTATTCTCATAATGACATCAGACCTATCAGATTAGGGTTCCCCCTATGACTCAGTTTAACCTTAATTTCCTCCCTAAAGAATTTATCTCCAAATATAGTCACATTGGGGATTAAGAACTTCAACATGGATTTGGGGGGATATGATTTAATCCATAACAAGAGTGTTATACTAGTAGAATTCCCTCCTTAAGCGGAAAAAACTATCAGAGGTGGGCAAGAAACATCTTTATTACCAGACAAACCCAAAAAAATGCACTTTTTTTCTTGTTATTGTTTTCAACTCAAAGTTTGTTAACATAAGTATTATGGTCAAGTGGACTGTGACTATCCCTTGGAGGGATGAGCATTTTATCAAAAGAGTTCTGCTCTCACCTTGCAATTTTGTTCCAATCACTCCTTCTTTGGAAACCTCTTAGCACCAAGAAGGCTGAGTAACCCTTTTTGTGTGCCAGAAAGTTCTGAACTAAATTAGAAAAGTACGATGATTAAATTAATGCCAGTGTTAGTCTGTAATCAAACCTAAATGTTTTCCAGAGTATCCTCATTATGAATTATTCTGAATCCTGTTCAACGTAGCTTAAAGAAGACTTACAATGAGATTCAATGTTAATATCTAAATAGTTCAATAATAAAAACCAACACTCAGGTAGCCTGAATTTGACTATAATCTCTATCCTATTATCAAATTGCCAAGATGAAATTAATAAAAATTCCTCTTGAGAGTTAAAATATAAAAAATAAAGATCAAAACAGTTAAATAAAAATATACAAAAATTAAAGTGCAAAATGAAATTATTTGCCTTGTGAATTAAAGGCCAGAGGAACTAGTGTCCAAAACTAATGCTTCTCAGAGTTTTAATCTGGTTAGGCCAAGCTAGAGTATTCTCAGTGTGTAGGTCGATTTGTTTCTTCCAGTGGCTTGGACTGTCTTCCATTGAAAGAAATACAGTGCAACCAGGACCCCAGATATGCTTCCTTTTCAATAACAGGACTCTTCAATATCTCATGCTTTTAAAGAGTCGAAAGTAGTAATACCACCTACATAACATAAAAATGTGCCTACAGCCACCATATTTATAAACTAGCCAATAACAGGCACAAGCAGTCATTTCAAGCTTTCTCAAGATTAAGTACCAACAGGAACCAAAGAAGAGAATAAAGGCTCAGCTGCAGCTGAGGGAAAAAGGATTAATGGAGGGAATCATGATCACACATTTGCCAAGATGACATCTCGCCACTGTTGCTGTCAAGAGTCCATTACTTTGACCTTAATCTTAGGAGAAATTTTCCATGCTGTGGTGGAACTATGATGATCATATTTAGAGGTTTCATTTCAAAGGAGTGGTGTTAAGAATGAAATCTGAGTGGAGAATATAAGTTAAACATCTGACTCTTGGTTTCACCTCAGGTCGCAGTTTTGCCGTTAGCGAAAATGAGCCGCTTGTTGGGCTCTGTGTAGACAGGAGGAATTGGGATTCTCTCTCCCCTCTCTCTCTCTGCCCCTCTGTCCTCCACAATAAATAAATAAACGTAAGAAAAAGATGAGAAATCTGCCATCATAATAAACTTGACGGCACTTTTCTATTTATGAATTTCAATCCTGTAAGTTTTCAATTTCCCTTTGTGTTGCTTATTTAAAACACCCCAGTGTAAAATTAAGTGTGAGTGTTCCCAGTGATGGCATGGAACCCACTTGTAAGTATCCATTTTCAGGTCTATGTCTCAATTCTGTTTCTGTTGTGAGATGGGCCTTCCCAGGACATTGTCTCCATCATCTTAACCTTAATCCGGCTGGAAAAAGAATCTCAACACGTTCAAGAATGGATGCACCTGTTGATGCTTCTGAGTAAGTTCAGTTGAAGACTGATTTCTGCTTTGTGCTGAGACTGTGTCTATTCTCAGATTTTAATACTCCATGCTTTCCATAATATTTTATTCTGCTTTATTTTCTTTGCTATACAGTTTTGTTTGTGTGTTACATCATTCTTCCTCCCTCAATGTCTGGTTCTTCTTTTATCCTTGAGGACTCACCTCGTGTGGTACAATTTAACCTGATTGTGTCACTATCCATCATTCTCTCACATAGGTGAGTAGATTATTCATTATTCTAAATATTCCTTAATCAGTGATTTATGGAACTGGAAAATTATGCCTTGTTCCAACAAATTTAATGGACGCAGATTTTCCTGAACTGGAGAAAGCCATTAGGAGGGAGTCCCCATCCCAACCAGACTCTTGAGCAGATGGAGACAACATTTGTTGTCACCTTGCCAGATGCCCTTTATGGGCATCTACTATGTAGGTGGAATGATTCCTCAGTGTCACTTGATAATAGATCAATACATACAGCTATCGGTCTATGTTTCTACACATATATCTTTATGAGCCCAGCCAAATATAGCCAAAATATTCAGTTTTAAGGACTGCGTCATTTAGTTCATTAAGTGAAATATTAGTTATCTGAATCATTTCTTATATTTCACCAGAGCATTCTCTGCCTGTTCTGTCAGCTAACACATTATTGGTCTGCAGTTATTTGAAAACAGAATATCTGCATTCTAAGTTTTTGACAAGAATATTTACTTTGTGGAGCCTGGGTGGCTTGGTCAGTTAAGCATTGGAGTCTTGGTTTCGGCTCAGGTCATGATCTCACAGCAGTGGGATTCAGCCCTGAGTTGGGCTCTGCGCTTGAGGGTGGAGACTGCTTAGGTCCTCTATCTCCATCTCTTTCTGCCCCTCCCCTGCTCTCACGCAATCTTTTTCTCTCAAAATAAATGCATAAATTTTTAAAAAAAGAATATTTACTTTGAACACAGTGTTTCTCAATAACCTTAAAGATCTTGATTGTGACAAATTATAACCGAAAGGACTGAAGGGTGTTTTGAGACTGAAAAAATCCAGGAGAAAGTGGAATTAAAGGAAAACCATGCCAGCCAAGGATCCCCTGGCATTCCCCTCCCAGGGCTGTGATTCTTGGGGTGGCTAAGAAAGGCAGAGTTTTCTCATGTTCATGACTTTTGCTCTTGTTTGTGTTTTTTATCGGTATGGTATGAAGGAGTATGGAAAGGCCAGGTATGAGAATGGAGTGGCTACAGGAAGGGGTGGAAGCAACTGATTTTTTTGTTTTGTTTTTAAGAGAACCAGAAAAAGCTGTAATCCTTGTTATCTGACTGGACTATTAATTTTACGAAAGTTTATATGTGATTCATTTTGTAGCCCAACATCTAAGATTTAAGTTTAAGTTGCACCTTATGAATATCCCATTGTGCTTTTGATAAAGAATCCTTGCGGCACCTGGTGGATCATTCTGTTGAGCATCCGACTTCAGCTCATGTCATGATCTCGCATTTCGTGGGTATGAGCCCTGCATCGGGCTCTGTGTTGACAGCTCGGAGCCTGGAACCTTCTTTGGATTGTGTGTCTCCTTCTCTCCCTGGCCTTCCTCAGCTTGCACTCTGTCTCTGTCTCTTAAAAAAAAAAAAAGTACATGTTAAAAAAAATTGAAGAATCATCATCCCTGACCTGAATAAAAAGTTAATTTCCACTATAACAGGCCAACATTGGATTCAAATCTTTAAAGACATGAGGGGCAATTACACATGAGATATTGGGACTCTTGAAATCAAGTACAAAGTCAGTATGATCTAAACTCAATGCATTGACATATAACCTGAATTTTGAGAGACAATATACACTTTATAATTGATATTTCAAGTGGATAATCAGACTTTTGTGGTATTAGAAAGTCCAAACACTGTCCTGACTTTTCAAATTGGAAATGTATATTGAACTATGTTTGTGAACTTTTTCAAGACAGTCTTAAGTCGTGTGTGTGTGTGTGTGTGTGTATTAAGTGTCCATGTCTCTATTCATTTGTACAAGTCCTACAAGATAGCACATGAATAGAATGCAGTTGACATATGACCATAACATTTCTCTTTTCCATAGGTCAGCAAACATTTTACTTGCTCACTGCTGTAACAATCACTTTGGTAAGGGGTGTGGCTTATGGGTACAGACTTAACCAACTGGGACCTAACTGAGATGAATGGTTCTCCAGAAGAATCTTGTGTTCCTATTACAACCAGGCTGAGGATGCTATTAGCAGATGGCAGCTATCGCCTGAAATGGTGGGAGCATGCCAAGATTTCAGATTTCCCCAGTAGATGGAAACTAGATTTTCTCAGAAATGAATTTTGTAATGAGGCTTTTGATTATACAGATTTTGGAAGCTCTCTGTGTGGGTGTGGGCTAATTATTATCGGTATCTTGAAAACAAAATTACAGTTCAAGGAACACCAGGGATCAAGATGAAAACATTGTCCTAGGTATCATACGTTACACACACACATTGATGTTTGGTAGTCTCAACATGAGTGGGGTAAATCTTGGCGGTTGCAAATTCTTGCAGATACTATTACTGGTGATGTTTTTGATATGAGTGAGGGAAAGAAGGTAGACGATAAAATTGTGAAGAATGGAGGGACTCCTGGGTGGCTCAGTCGGTTAAGCGTCCAACTTTTGGTTTCAGCTGAAGTCATAATCTCACAGTTTCATGGGTTTGAGCCCCATGTCAGGCTCTGTGCTGGCAGCGTGGAGCCTGTTTGGGGTTCTCTCTCTTTCCCTTTCTCTCTGCCTGTTCCCTGCTCATGCTCTGTCCCTCTCCAAATAAATAAACTTTTTTTTTTAATTGTGAGGAATGGGAACCAAGAATTTCTAGAATACTGTAGTCCAGCATACACCTGGGAGAAAAGGAGACCTTAAAAAGTAGGAGTATTATAATTTGTATTTATTTTATTTTTCTTCAGGAGACTTTAATATTTTTTCATCTTCTGTGGTTTTGGATTGATCTTTCTAAAATGTAACACCATGGTGATAATGAGCTTGATGTGAACTCAGACTTAATTTGTATTATAGATAATTTATTGGATAATAAATTTAATTAGATATTCAAAATATATACTTGGGTCTATCCATATAATCGTTAAATTATCAACTTCAGACACATTGTTTTATCCAACATAGAATTGATTTTATCAAACTATGATTTGTTCAGAGACATGTGCCAAATTTGGGAGATTTAAAAATAACAGCTCTGTAATGCTGGTGTTTACTTATTAAATGTTATTGAACTTACTGTTTACTATTTTGTTGTATATAATTTAATAATTAACTAATTTACACCATTTTATTGCTTGAGAATTATGGGAGACATTGTTAAATGACTCTGCAACTGTAATTGCATCTCTTATTCAGCCACAATGGTTTTCCTGAATTGTAAATGTTAAAAATCACATTCTTAATCTCTTTCCATTTTCCATAAACAACCAAAAATCCCAGAGTTAAATTAGTGATCTACCTACCTAAGGTGTATATCACCTTCTCTAGGCCAATCTACAAAGTCACTCATGAAATTATCATTACTATTATTTTATTATTTACTGTTTATTACATTATTTTATTATACTGTTATCACACCATTATTATTTATCATATCATTATTTTATAATTATTAAGACAGTTTCCAAAAAGCAAAGCAAAAGAAAGTGAAGACAAATTTTCCTTTTTTTCAAATATGAATACTGACTGGACTTTCAAAAAACCATTTTCATGGGGTATTTGGGTGGCTTGGTCAGTTAAGCATCCAATTCTTGATTTTGGCTCAGGTCATGATCTTAGCTTATGAGTTCAAGCCCCATGTCAGGATCTGTGCTGAAAATGCAGAGCCTACTTGGGATTCTCTCTCTCCTTCTCTGAGTCCCCCACCCCACTCTCTCTCTCTCTCTCTCTCAAAATAAATAAATAAGCATCAATCAATAAATAGATAGATAGATAAACAAACAAGTAAAAATCATCCCTATCTAATCAAGAAGAATAAAATTTACTATATGCAGCCATTGTTATTACTTATCTTATAATGCCTAGTTGCTAATTATGGCAAGGATAAATTTTAACTAAAAATTTTATCTACCACTGCTTATGTATTTAGTTTAAAAACCATAAATCTCTCAAGGGCAGTATATTTTTTGTTTCCACTGTGGTCACCATGTTGCTTTGCACAAGGGGCAAATTCACTTATAATTTAATCATTTATAAATGAATGAATGGCTCATAACACTTTTAAGCATCAGTAGAAGTGACGAATGAGAGGGCAAAAAACATAGCTAAAATTAAAACACTGGTTTCAAAAATAAAGAAAAGAGAAACTCAAGCAACAACAGTAAGTTTCCCTCAAAATGAAAGCTTACAAGTCCAAACAAAAGCATGGTCTTATGGGTTCAATTAAAGTCTTTTTTAGACAGAAATACTTTCAATTTGGCATGTGCAGCGATGTTTGATTTAACTGCCTCCAGGAACGCTGTTGATTCCAAACCCGAAGTGCCTGAGACCCTCAGCGGCTCACTGCTGTGCGGCTCCCACCAAGCTCACCACAGTGACATTGCAGACCCCTGACGTGTGCTTCTGTCTGCTGCCGTAAACATCTCACTTGCAGTTGAAGAAGGTAATGAAAAGGTTTCTATGACGAGGGGGTGCGTGCTTTGAGAGGAAGTCTTAGCTGCACCGCTGAAGGATTTATGAATTAAGTTTGCCTCCTGAGCTGCAGCAAAGGTGACAGCATCTCCAGTTTACAACCGTGTTGTTAATTTAGACATGTTATGCATGGTCAGAAAGACCAACAGCCATTTCCTTTTACAGGCCTGATCACTTATACATCACTCAGAGGCATTGTTGCATTAATTTGAAGGGATGAACACATAACAGTACCAAAGCTACTTAATTCTTAAAAATCCTTATTTCCGAAAGAATCAAATGTAATCAAAATAGCATTTTCTATTTTTTCACATAAAAACATATCCTGGTTTGACGTATGTAGAGGGAAGTATACAAATGCTGCAATTTACTTTGAATGGCATCCACAGTTAAGAATTGATTATTGACACTTAGCAGAATGGCAGACAAAGAAAGCAGGTATTTCTTTATTGTCTAGGTAGCAGGTTTATGCATGTTCTCTGTAAAATTCTATCACATTTTCTGTATGTTTGGGAATTTTCATAATAAAATGTTGGGAAATATAGGTTGAAATAGAGAAACGAAGCTTGAAGAGATATGTAAAAAGAATTTTAAAAAGATTATGGAGATATATTTCACTGTTGCCAATTATCTTTTGAAAACTGAAAGCAAATTGGGTTAGTTGCCAATGTGCTCTCTCTATGTCACTAAGAAGTTGGAAATTGGAACATCTTATGCATTTGATGTTGCATAACTGAACGTTGCCCTTTGTAGTGCGAACCAATTCTACCCACCGTAGGGAAGTTGAACTTCAAGTGGCATATCCCAATCCATTTATTTAATGATCTTCCATGTGGATGGCTGAACTTCCGTCTAATCTATTACAGGCTAATCAATCCCAGTGACAATTAATGTAAGGGTACTTTCCTTGGAATATTAACTGGTTACTAAATTCTACTGATGGCCATATATTACTTTGCATGCTGTCCTCACATTTTCATTCTCTTGTGATCATACACATCAGTCTCTATTAAAGAATATCACTATGGGCTTTTCAACAAAGTATAGTTTGTATAATATACCAAAATACATCATATATGAAATATAATTAAATTATAGTTAGTATAATAAATCATAATACATCATATATCAAATATAATATGAATTATAGTTACTATAATATACCAAAATACATCATATGTCAAATATGATATATCCGAACAAAATGACTCAAATGTCTGTAGAAGGTTTGAGGTTCCATTAACAGATAAGACATGGAAACTATCAACATGATATTCTCTTTTAGGACTGAGAAGTATTGAATAATAATGTTCTAGAAGCCCAGAGCTCTTCATAAGCACATGTTTCAGGCAAGGCTGACACTTTTACAAGACAAAATGGCAACATAAAAAGAAAAATTCTACCAAGTTTTTAGAAAACAAGTTAGGGTTGCAGCATTTGAGACAAATAGTGTGGTATTTAGTCACAGGGACCTTGGACCAGAAGGCCCGGACTTACAACCTTTTGTGTAGCTCAGGAGTTCTGTGACCATGAGCATGTCCTCATAAGCATCTCTGATCCTCAGTTTTCTCCTCTACAATAATGACATAACAATAGTTTTTTAATGTCTCAGTTTTTTAATGTCTCAGGGTATACATGCATACCCACATTCCATAATACCTGGAAAGTATGTAATCAGTGAAGGATGATCAGTGTCTTTATAACTATCTTTCAGTAACTAATAAAGTGAATATTCAAAATGAGATGCTTTCTGAAAAGTAAGCACAGCAAATATCACTTTGAATATGGAGTGCAATAACACTATATAAATTCAATTTATTTACTAAGAAACATTTTTCCTGAAAGACTGGAAAATCTAATGAATATGTGCAGAGAGCTGCTTTAAAAAATAGATACTGCAAAGAATGAGGCACCTCGTTTTTGTGGGAGGTACCATTCTCTGAGAAAATGTGTTGATTGAAAAAACATAGGCTGCTGAATTTATATGTTAAAAATGTTTTTCCTTAGAAACCATATTATTTATGTTGAAAAGAAGATAATTCTTTTATAAACAGAATAATCAAAAAATAATACCATATATTTCCAAGAGTTACCTGTATAGAAATACAAACTCAGTTTTAATTTTTTTAATGTTTATTTATTTTGAGAGAGAGAGAGCAAAAACAGGGGAGAGACAGAGAGAGAGGGAGACAGAGAATCTGAAGCAGCCTCCACGATGTGAGCGCAAAGCCCCAAGCAGCGCTCCAACTCACAGTGAGATCGTGACATGAGCTGAAGTCAGACGCTCAACAAAATGAGCCACCCAGGTGATGCACAAACACAGCTTTAAAAATCAATGAAGTTGCACATTATATTACAAATATTACTTCTGGGGTTTGTGATGGAATATATTCAGTATTATAATGGTAGTGTAGCCTGACATTCAAGATCTTAACAAGGGTAAGATATTTAACCAAGATATTCATTGCCCCTGGAGGTGGTATATACAAACTGTAAGACTGAATCTTTTACGTAGCAAATATATATCTTCTCACATGTGTGCAGTTAGTTTTTAATAATATAGTCATATACAGTGTTAGTAAAGTGCACTAGAATTTCACAAAATATCATTAAAGCATCAGAATTGATAGAATCTTTATTAATCTTGGATTATTCTTAAGGATATTTTTAATGAAATGATATGTCCTTGCTTCATGAGGCAAAATAATCCCAGGGAAATATTTTTAAACACAAATACAAACATTGGAATACAATATATGTTTTTAAAGTTGGTACATGTTAGATACTAGAAAGTTATAACTTTATTGTTAAATGTAGGAAAGGATTATTATAAAACTGAACAGAACATATGTTATTGGGTTCCTTTCCTCATAATTAGAATCCATATGAAAAAAGGAGTAAATTATAAAAACTGACTGACAGCAGGGGCCTGAAAGAAGTCAAACACATTGGAAAATTAATCAAGGCCAAAAAATTTAAAATACTTTTGTCTGAAGGCCATTAAGTTGAAAGAAATGTCTTCTGTTCTGTAAGCCATATTTATTTAGTTATTTTTCATTTATTATTTCTCATTCTTTTACAGAGTTATCGCACATACATATACTGAGTGTCTGCAAGATGTCTTCCACTTTCCTGACCCAAGGAACTCCTGGGAGGGAGATACTGTGAGACACTACATCCAAATTTCATTTCTGGGTTTTGGTAACTTTATAGTTTTTTTAGAAAAATCGTTTTCCCTGCCCTTTCAAAAGTTTCAACAGAGTTGTGTGATGTGATGAATTTTAAGAGTTTCTCCAATGTCTCTTCCAAACAAGCTATATTGGTCACATTTCGGCAGTTCCTTAATAAATACTCAAAACCCCAGAGTTTTCATTCAGAAGTTTGGCATCTATATTTCTCACAAAAGTTAACCTGGAGTATCCTTTGCTGCATTAGTTTTACTAGACTTAGGTCATGTAGTCATTCCAGATTATTAAATAAGAGAAAAAGTCTTTAATTAGCTTTATATTTAAAGTATATTTGGTATAATAATATGAAGATCATATTATCTGAATACATAAAGCCATATAAGACATGTAATGATACATAAAATGTAAATACGTATAATACATAAATACATATATAAATATAACTAATTGAAGCTCTAGACTCTAAAGCTCTTTGATGTTGATGACACTTCTAAGGTTAATTTNAAGCGAAAGTCGGACGCCCAACCGACTAAGCCACCCAGGCGCCCCACAAAATTTTTCTTGTTGATATTGGCCCTTTTATATTAGAAAATCTTACATTTTCCTAAATAATCTTTCATTTAATTTACACTTTGAAACATTTATGTAGACTAATGCATATTATTCTTTATTACCTATTAAAAAACTACTCAATTAGGATTATTTAAGCAATCCACTTTCTTATTTTTTGTTACTGATTTCACTTTCTTTGTGAGATAAAAGTCTTTAAATATATTTTTGAAAAATAATTTATTAAATTTATTTATTTTTAATATTCACCTTATTTTAAAATTTTATAACTTTTATTTTATAGTTAATTTTTCGAGGTTTAGTTATCTGTTGCTGAATCTTCTGGATTTATTTAATTATTTTTCCCTAACACCATTTATATTTTCCCTACCACACTTCAAATGTTTATTCCAATTTTTAAAAGTTTATTTAAGTAATCTCTGCATCTAATATAGGACTTGAACTCACAACCCTGAGATCAAGAGTGGCACACTCCTTCGACTGAGCTAGGCAGGCACCCCAATGTTTTTTTCCGATTTAAAGCCCATGTTTTATATCATGTTTACATGGGATAGTTACTAAGTTTTAGTGAAGAAAGCCAAAATCTTTTTTCCAACTTTATTGAGGTAGAATTTGTATGTGACATTATATAAGATCGTGATTTGATACACTATATATGTATATATTATATATTTGAATTTGTATACATTATATATATATGAATTCTACTCCACTGCAATAAAACACTATTTTCTAATGAAAAGAACAGAGTCAATATCAACTAGAAAGCCTACTAATAAGCATTTTAGGTGAAATATAGTTATACTTTCCTTTTGAGCTCTTCTAAGGCCAGTGTTGTATTTTTTATTAACTATCAAGTTCTTCTCATTTCCATTTTGTAACAAATATTTATGCCCATACAAATGAGTTACACCAATTATACACTACAATTTTAAACTATTTATTTATTTACATTTGCAGCATTTTTTTAAAACTTTCAATAAATCTTTAAGATTTTCTCATAAACACACTGGTCTTATGAGAGTTCTCACAAAATTATGGATAATTTAGTTAAACGAGGTACTGATTACAAGCAATAAAATGATCTGTTTAGATTTAGCAAAATAAACATCATAAAGGTATTCCCATTAACATTTAATTTTGAAATACATAGAAAAATTCAAACTGAGCAGTATATCTAGCTAATGTCAAAATCACATTTCCTTAAAGCACAACATAGTTCTTATATGACTGTGGAATTATATATCAAATTACTCCTCTGAAAATAGAATTACCCACTTTCCAAATGCATTCCTTTAAGTTTTAATTCAAAAGCGAATGATTAAATGGAATCAGAGCTGGACTGAATACTTAGAATTGCAAATAAAAATATATTCTATGGGAATTCCTCTAAACTATTGTTAATTCAACTGCAGTAAATCCTGAGTGAGTTATATCCACTAAACAGCTAATTATTAAACATTAAAACAATACTCTCTTAAAATTTTTATTTTCCTCTCTTTTCTGTTGAAGACAGTATAAGTTGTAAAATATGATTTTAATTCATTCCAGTCCAGAAATAATAAGCTTATACATCTCTTATAAATAAACATGTCACAGTTACTCTCACAATCATACAACAAATTGTTTAATAAAGATCATATATAATAATTTTTGAAACATGTTGGCTCCATGTGTTTCTTTTTGTTTTCTTTGAAGGAAATGTAAAATTCTCATTAGTATAACAATGCTATAATCTTTTTTTTGTCTGTAGCTATCATAGAATACTAGTATAAAGTATGTATATGTTAATATGCCTAAACTGCTCAGTTGTAGAAATTCTTCAATGATTCTTAAGAATTTGCAACCAAAAATATAACATGATCACACATAGTGCTTTTTCTACTGTCAGTTAATGTTTTATGATGAGATTATATTAATACAACTAATACTACTAATATGTTCTATAATTGTATTTTGTATGAACATGAATACACTTCTCAACTTCTTTCTGTGTGTGCCTTGATTTTTACTTAATCTGGGGTAAACATAAAATGTCAGCACACAGTAAGTACACAAAATGCTATAACTGTGCATCAGCAAACTAAATAAATTTGAATGTCATACAGTCAGTGTAACTGCATAAGGCAATTAGAAAATACTTTGCATTTTCTATGTTAACTTTAGACATTTTAAATTTAATGATACATTTTACTTCTTCCTTGTTTTACCATCTGCCTTGTCAATGTAGGGGACAATGAGTAAATAAGAGTACACTTTTCTAATGTCAGTATGATTCATGGTAAATCATTCCCTCATTTAATCAGTATCACTTTCTGGCTTTGAACTGCATTTAATTTGCAAGGATATCTATTGTCTTGGACATGGTTTTCATTACTACATTGGATTATTTAATGTTGCTGATTGTAAGTCGTCTGTTTTTCTAGATGATAAATTCCCCGATGACAACTGTGTGTTCCTTTATTATCTCAGAGGGAGAAAAGTATATGAGATATTATATTAGTTACTTCATTGAATGGGATGTACTAACGATATCAAAACTCTGATTCAAGGGGTGGAAATCAATACTTTGACATAGTTAACTGGGCAATTACTTTCATTACTGTGCCCCATGAACAAAATGAATTATAAGTATTAATTCACATGTTATATTCAGTAAGCAAAATTTTCTTTAAGAACCTCAGCTGAAATTACTTTAAATTTTCTTTTCTGGTGATAAGAGACGTGGTGAACTGAATTGAATTTTCTCAAGTTGTTATTTACAGAAATAAGAAAATTCTAACCAAAGAGTGGTTTGAAAGTGGACCAGAATGCCCGGGGGTTCTGACAGACCTAAGTGCCTATAATGGCCTCATAAAAATGGAGGAACTTTAAAGGAAATATTCTATGTTTGAGAAAGAGTATTTCCCCTTCATGACTTATTTATTGGTTGGCTATTCATTGACTATGAGCCTTAAATTCAAAGGAAAATACATTCAGGCATCAACAATCTGAAAGTGTATCGCTGACTAAGTAAATTTTGAAAATACAAGGCAAGCAACTCTGTATCTCATCTGTAACTCATGTATTCTTTCCATCTCTCTGTTAGGTCACTTATTTCTTGATTTATTTATTCTTCAAAAACTTATGAATAGATCATTAAAACATATCCACATGTATTGCCTGGCAGCTGAAAAATTAGGGAAGGATTTATTATTATTAAAAATTAAGAGTCAAAGGGATGCCTAGGTAGCTCAGTATGTTGAGTGTCAGACTTCCAGACTTCATCTCAGGTCATGGTCAAATGGTTCGTGAGTTTGAGCCCTGCATTGGGCTCTGTGCTGACAATTCAGAGCCTGGAGCCTGTTTTGGATTCTGTGTGTGTCTCTCTCTCTGCCCCTCCCCTGATTGCACTCTGTCTCTCTCTGTCTCTCAAAAATAAAAAATAAAAAATAAAAACATTAAAAAAACTGATTTATTTATTTAATGTTTTATTTATTTCTGAGAGAGACAGTGTGAGCAGCGAAGGGTCAGGGAGAGAGAGGGAGATACAGAATCTGAAGCAGACTCCAGGCTCTGAGCGAGCTGTCAGCTCAGAGGCCAATACGGGGCTTGAACCCACAAACTGTGAGATCATGACCTGAACTGAAGTCAGATACTTAACCTACTGAGCCACCCAGGTGCCCCTAAAAAAAGATTTTAATTGTAAGTTAAATAAAATATCCAGGCCACAGATACTTAGATGTCTTATCTGTGTATATCTAAGTTAGTTCAAAACAAACATCCTAATAGACAACTCTTGCCAATGAATGAATCAATTTATTTCCCTCCAAATTTCTAATAAAGTTGTTTTATGATTATAAAAACTTAACTGTATATATATGCATACATATATAATATATATATATATTATTTTCNAAATGCTCTTGTATTTAGAGTTGTAAAGAAATCCTTGAGACCAATTTTTTTAATATCTATTTTTAAGAGAGAGAGACAGAGTGTGAGTGGGTGTGGGGCAGAGAGAGGGGGAGACACAGAATCTGAAGCAGTCTCCAGGCTCTGAGCTGTCAGCACTGAGTCAGATGCAAGGCTGAAACCCACGAACAATGAAATCACGACCTGAGACGAAGAGGGACACTAAATCGAATGAGCCACCCACATGTTCCAGCTTGAGACCAAATTTACCTACTTATTTTTGTTTTCTATATATTAACAATGTTATTTAATATATTGTAATTATTACAGCAAATTTTGCTTATATGTATCTTAGGTAAATAAAATATTTGTGAACAAACATTTATGTTTCTATTGAAAAATATTTTACTGAGTAAACTAGAAACATTTACACAACTATAAAGAGAAAGTAGTCATTAATAACAGCATAGTTTCACTCTATTAGTGGAGCTGAGTCCATGTCTGTTCATCTACCATGTCATATATAATAAGGGCACATTTTTGTTACATACTGCTTGCAGGTAAGGTTAAGCTGAGATTCCTGGGTTCATTTTTCCATGCAAACAATAAAACTTTAGCAAAGTAGACTCAGCAGAAGCAGTAGCATGCTCAGAAAAAGCACTGAGGAAAATTTTGATAAATCTATAATAACAATGATTAAAATAGTAATAAGGAGATACAGACATAGGCTATTAAAAGTTCCCATTGTTTTAAAAGTTATTTAAAGTTGAATTTATTAGACTGGTCTAACAAAGTTGTAAATTTCCATGTGTAATTCTAAATCATTACAAGTGAATGGTTGACCATTTCAAGTTGATGGATAAAATCTAGGGTGTTCAGGAAGCTTGAATTTTGATTAAATAATATACCTCTTTTAGTATAAATATACTCCAAATATTGCTTATGATATCTCAATGCTAAATAATTATTCATGGCTTATGTGAATGTTAGTCCCCATATTGGGGAAATACATAAATTTAAAAATTGTGTATCAAACATTCAAAATTTAAAAAAAAAATTTTTTAATGTTTTTTTCGAGAGACAGAGACAGAGTGAGAGTGGGGGAGTGGGTGGGAGAGAAAGGGAGACACAGAATCTGAAGCAGTCTCCAGGCTCCGAGCTATCAGCACAGAGCCGGATTCGGGGCTTGAACCCACAAGCTGTGAGGTCATGACCTGAGCCAAAGTCGGAAGCTTAACCGACTGAGCCACCCAGGTGCCCCTCCAACATTCAAATTTAACTGGGCATCTTAAATCATTATTTGCTATATCCTACATCTCTAATTAAAAGGCACATAAAAATAAGGTGTTAGAGTATCTGAAAAGACACCAATAATGATACATTTTATAAAAATATGCAATCTCTCTCTTCTTAGCTCCCTTTATTTAGTTTTGTTATTAAAGTCCCTAAAACTTATGGTATTTGTTTTGTTCATTCCTTTATTCACAGTACCTAGAAAAAAAATGCTTAGCAATAGGAGAAGTTCAGTATGTTTACTGAGTTAATTAAATATTAATGGAATGACTGTAATTTTAAATTACTTCGTATATATTCAGTTCTTCTTATTTACTATTATCATATTTCGATTTTCATTAATATACATAGTGTTATATATAGCACTGATTAGTCTGTGTCTGGAGTATTGGCATTCTATCTTGATATCTTAAAAAATGACCTACTTGTACCTTCCTATCACCGAAGAGAGGCATAGGAGTGAATATTTCTTTCAGTTTTTCAACAAAATGTATGACAGGCAGGTCACAATGGTGAAGCCAGAGAGGAATGCCAGAAGGAAACAGCCTAGGCTGAAGGTGGATTTGGCAGCCAGATAGTTCTGCGTTGTGATCTTAAATATTATAAATATTTCTAAGGAAGCTTTGAATACAGCTTATGATACTTAATCTAATATAAAAGCTATTTAGTAGAGGTAGGCAACCTAAAAGTGACCAAAAACTGTTAGAAAATTTGATCTATGTGAAATTCCTAAAGAAACAGAGATTATTCAGCATAAACAAAGAAGGGGAATGGCAAGCCTTAATAGGGCATGGACCTAGGGTGGCTTTTATGGCCCCCAAAACCAGGGCAAAAACATTAAGAAATTGTCTTTGGCCCAAACTATTAAAACTTGCTACAAGTTAAAAGTTGCTAAATATGAAGATATGACATTAATGAAATTATCTTTACAAGGTAGTTTTTTGTTTATTTTTTTTTTAAGAAAGCCTCTTTGTTGTGAAGACTCAATAAACTAAACTGTTAAGTGGCATTTGGATATTTGCTGCATGAAATTAGCTGCTGGCGATCATGTGTTTCAGCCGACTTTTCCCACTTTTACTTTAATGCTTTTATTTTTGAAAGAGAGAAAGACAGAGCTTGAATGGAAGAGAGGCAGAAAGAGAGGAAGACACAGAACTTAAACCATCTAGGCTCTGAGCTGTCAGCATGGAGCCCAATGCAGGGCTTGAACTCACTAACCACGAGATCATGACCTAGCTGAAGTCAGATGTTTAACAAAATGAGCCACTCAGGTGCCCCTGTGTTTTCCCTCTTACATTTAAAAGCAGTGAAGGCTAAAACCCTTCAGACATTTAATGAACAATTTTGTGTTGCATACTAAATACTAGAGATGGACCATTTCTGAGTTAATGGTTACTTTCAAAACTCTTTCCCTAGAGGATGACAAGGTCATATAATAGTAATAATAGTAGCTGCTAAAATTTATGTATCAGGCTCAGTTGATGGGCCTGCATTTTCTAGTTTTCCAAACAATACTGAAAGGTAAATACAGTTTTTAAATTTCTATTGCCAGTAAAGAAACTGAAGCTAATAATCACTGCTACCCATCAAATGCCATGAATCCAATAAGTAGGAGACACTGGATATGAGCCCTGTTCTGTTCCTTCCAATAGCCAATAGAATGTTGTGTGCTGTGTGTGTGATTGGCCTCTCAACTCTTGGGCTGAGAGCACAACAGCTTGGGTTGGGTTCTCACCAGCTCAGTGACTTCCTATGATTTTATAAATATCTTTGGCCTTTGGGGCACCTAGGTGGCTCAGTTAGTTAAGCATACAACTCTTGGTTTCAGCTCAGGTTATGATCTCACCATCTGTGAGTTCAAACCTCACATTGGGCTCCAAGCTGACAATGCGGAGCCTGCTTAGGATTCTCTCTCTCTCCATCTCTCTGCTCTCTCTCTCAAAAGTTTAAATAAATAAAATAAATAAATAAATAAATAAACTTAAAAAAATTCTTAAAAATGTTTCCAGCCTTCCTTAAAGCTCTATCATGCATATCATTTGTAAACTGATTCGTATACGGAAACAGCGCCTAGCATACAGCAATTATTCGATAAGTGTAAGGGGTCAGAGAAGAATTTAGCTCTTAATTTGCATTTATCCAATGACTGAAAGTTGTAACTGAAACTTTGGAAGCCTTGACGAATATAAACAGGAAAAACTGCTCTCTCAAAACTGTAGCAATGTTTTCCTCTCTGAAGAGAAAGAAAAAAAATTTATATCTGAAGTACTTCTTTATCTTCCTTCTAATCTGTGTAAAACAGTATCTATTAAAAACTCAAATATTTAGTCATTGTTCTTAAGGAAATTGTAAGAATAACTATTACTCTAAGGGTTGATGTTAAATTACAAGCGAAGTGTTCCAGTTATATAAATTGGTATGTTTATACCAGCCAGAATAAAAACTACTCTTGATAGAGCATAATCCACTACCATATAGGGTAAAAGTAGGGACAGTTTTTTTTGTAACAAAGTACCTTTTATAGTTCCTGAAAAATTGATTCTGGATTGGAGGGAGATTTTTTGACTGGCTTCATATCTCTGTGTCAATGGAGACTCCCTAGAGAAACGCTTCTAGTTTTATGCCCCATTATCTATTCTAGTGGTTGATGTGAAGATAACAGAATTAAGATGTGTGAGTTAGGGTAGGAAATGTTCAATGTGATGAACAGAAAAAATAGCAGCCAAGAATCTTCTATCCACCAAGCCTGTCATTCAGAATAGAAGGAGAGATAAAAATCTTACCAAATAAGCAAAAATTGAAAGCAAAAAAAAAATCTTACCAAATAACCACTAAACCAGCCCTACAAGAAATCCTGAGGGGACTCTATGAGGGAAATGTTGCAAGAATCACAATGTACCAGAGACACCACCACAAGCATGAATCCTACAAAGGATATAATGACTTTAAACCCATATTATTCAATAATAACACTGAATGTAAAAGGGTTAAATGCTCCAATCAAAAGACATAGGGTAGCGGAATGGATAAAAAAAAAAATCTATCTTTTTGCTGTCTACAAGAAACTCATTTTAGAACTGAGGACACCTTCATATTGAAAGTAAGGGGATGGAGAAATATCTATCATGCTACTGGAAGTCAAAAGAAAGCTGGAGTAGCTATACTTATATCAGACAAACTGAAATTTAAAGTAAAGGCAGTAATAAGGGATGAAGAAGGGCATTACATAATAATTGCAGGGTCTATCCATCAGGAAGTGCTAACAATTATAAATATCTATGCACCAAAAGCAGAAGCACCCAAATACATAAAACAATTAATCACAAACAGAAGCAATCTTATGGATAAGAATGTGCTAATAGCAGGGGACTTTAGTATTCCACTTACAGCAATGGATAGGTCAACTAGACCAAAATCACTAAAGAAACAATGAACTTGAATGATACATTGGGCCAGATGGATTTGACAGATATATTTAGAACTCTACATCCTGAGGCCATGGAATTCACTTTCTTCTCAAGTGCACATGGCACATTCTCCAAGATAGATCACATACTGGGATATAAAGTAGCCCTTAATAAATATAAAATAATTGAGATTATACCATGCACACTTTCAGATCACAATGCTATGAAACTTGAAATCAACCACAAGAAGAACTCTAAAAAACCTCCAAAAACATGGAGGTTAAAGAGAACCCTACTAAAGAACGAATGGGCCAATCAGGCAATTAGAAAAGAAATTAAAAATATATGGAAACAAATGAAAATGAAAATACAACAATCCAAACTCTGTGGGATTTTGCAAAGTGCAAAATCTAACAACTCACCTAAAGAAACTAGAGGGAGAGCAACAAGAGCACCCCAAACCCAGTAGGAGAAGAGAAATAATAAAAATCAGGGCAGAAATAAACCATACAGATTCCAAAATAATAGTTGAACAGATCAATGAAACCAAGAGTTGGTTTTTTGAAAAAGCAAACAAAATTGACAAACCTCTAACCAGGCTTCTCAAAAAGAAAAGAGATAGCACTCATATAGACAAAGTCATGAATGGAAATAGACTTATTACAACCAGCCCCTCGGAAATACAAGCAATTATCAGGGAATACTATGAAAAATTATATGCCAACAAAATGGACAATCTAGAAGAAATGGACAAATTCGTAAACACACACTCACTACAAAAATTCACAAAGGAAGAGATAGAAAATCTGAACAGACCCATAACTAGTGAAGATATCGAATCAGTTATCAAAAATCTTTCAACAAGTAAGAGCCCTGGGCCAGATGGCTTCCCTGGGGAATTCTACCAGTCATTTAAAAATAGAGTTAATACCCATTCTTCTCAAGCTAATCCAAACAATAGAAATCGAAGGAAAACTTCTGGATTCATTCTACAAAGCCAGCATCACTTTGATTCCCAAGCCAGACAGAGACCCAGCAAAAAAGAGAACTACAGGACAATATCCTTGTTGAATGCGATGCAAAAATCCTCAACAAGATACTTGCAAATTGAATTCAACAGCACATAAAAAGAATTATCCACCATGATCAAGTGGGATTCATTCATGGGTTACAGGACTGGTTCAATATTCACGAATCGATTAGTGTGATAACATCTCCTTAACAAAAGAAAAGATAAAAACCATATGATTCTGACCATAGATGCAGAAAAAGCATTTCACAAAATGCATAATAAAGACCCTCGACAAAGTCTGGATAGACGAACTTACTTAAACATCATAAAAACCATCTATGAGAAGTCCTCAACTAACAACATCCTCAATGGGAAAAAACTGAGCGCTTTCCTCCTGAAATTAGGAACACGACAGGGATGTCCACTCTCACCACTGTTGTTTAACATAGTGCTGGAAGTCCTGGCATCAGCAATCAAACAACAAAAGGAAATAAAAGCATTAGAATTGGCAAAGAAGAAGTCAAACTTTCACTTTTTGCAGACAACATGATACTCTACATAGAAAACCCGACAGACTCCACCAGAAGCCTACTAGAACTGATCCATGATTCAGCAAAGTTGCAGGCTACAAAATCAATGTACAGAATTTGGTTGCATTTTTATACACCAATAATGAAGCAACAGAAAGAGAAATCAAGAAACTGATCCCATTCACAATCGCACACAAGAAAACATAAAATACCTAGGAATAAAACTAAACAAAGTTATAAGAGATCTATATAATGAAAACTATAGAAAACTTATGAAGGAAATTGAAGAAGACACAAAGAAATGGAAAAACCATTCCATGCTTATGGATCAGAAGAATAAATATAGTTAAGATGTCATTACTACCCAAAGCAATCTACACACTCAATGCAATCCCAATCAAAACTGCACCAGCATACTTCTCAAAACTAGAACAAACTATCCTAAAATTTGTATGGAACCACAAAAGACCCTGAATAGCCAAAGCAATATTGAAGAAGACAACCAAAACGGGAGGCATCACTATCCCAGACTTTAGCCTCTACTACAGTGCTGTAATCATGAAGAAAGTATGGTATTGGCACAAAAACACACACATCGACCAATGGAATAGAATAGAGAACTCAGAATTGGACCCAAAAATATATGGCCAACTAATCTTTGACAAAGCGGGAAAGAGTATCCAATGGAAAAAAGACAGCCTCTTTAACAGATGGTGCTGGGAGAACTGGACAGCAACATGCAGAAGAATGAAACTAGATCATCTACTCACACCATGCACCAAAGTAAACTCAAAATGGATAAAGGACCTGAATGTGAGAGAGGAAACCATCAAAACCCTAGAGGAGAAAGCAGGAAACAACCTCCTTGACCTCAACCACAGCAATTTCTTACTTGACACATCCCCAAAGGCAATGGAATCAAGAGCAAAAATGAACTATTGGGACCTCATCAAGATAAAAAGCTTCTGCATGGCAAATGACATATCAGATAAAGGGCTAGTATCCAAAATCTATAAGGAACTCACCAAACTCCACACTCAAAAAACAAACAATCCAGTGAAGAAATGGGCAGCATATATGAACAGACACTTCTCCAAAGGGACATCCAGATGGCCAACAGACACATGAAATGATGCTCAGCTCCCTCAACATCAGAGAAATACAAATCAAAACCACACTGAGATACCACCTCACGCCAGTCAGAGTGGCTAAAATGAACAAATCAGGAGAATTTAGATCCTGGAGAGGATGTGGAGAAATGGACACCCTCCTACACTGTCGGTGGGAATATAAACTGGTGCAGCCCCTCTGGAAAACAGTGTGGAGGTTCCTCAAAAAGTTAACAATAGAACTCCCCTATGATCCAGCAAGAGCACTGCTAGGAATTTACCCAAGGGATACAGGGGTGCTGATGCATAGGGGCACATGTACGCCAATGTTCATGGCGGCACTCTCAACAATACCCAAAACATGGAAAGAGCCAAAGTGTCCATCAACTGATGGATGGATCAAGAAGATGTGGTTTATCTATACAATGGAATACTACATGGCAATGAGAAAGTATGAAATCTGGCCATGTGTAGCAACATGGATGGAACTAGAGACTGTTATGCTAAGCGAAATAAGTCAGACGGAGAAGGACAAATACCATTATGTTTGCACGTATAGGTGGATTAGCAGAAACTTAACGGAGGACCATGGGGGAGAAGGGGAAAAATATTTGGGGAGAGGGAGGGAGGCAAACCATGAGAGACTCTTGAATGCTGAGAACAAACTGAGGGCTGATGGTGGTGGGGGAGAGGGGAAGGGGGGTGATGGGCAGGGAGGAGGGCACTTGTGGGGATGAACATTGGGTGTTATATGGAAGCCAACTTGACAATAAACTATTTAAGGGAAAAAAAAGATGTGTAAGTTAGTACCCTCTTGTCATTGCTTTGGAGCTCTGTTACCTGCAGTGAGAATGTGTTTTAGTCAGCTCTTTGTCATGCATTATGAGTAAGACCTTACGTTTCAGGTAAAAATTATTTGGTCCTAAAGTAAACCATATTCTCCAATATTAATATGATCAGTGAAAATAACCATTTTTTTCTTTACTACTTTGACTCCTAGTCCCTGACTTACATGGGTTAATATGTTATTATTGGGGCCTTTAAAAATCCAACACACTCAATATTATTTGATTTGATCTCCTCCCATCCAATTATGGACACATAATATTAGGTGAATGACAGTTTAAGTAACTTTTGATATGTCTATGATAGGTAAATGTGTACTTATTAAAAATGTATTTTGGGGGTACTTGGTGGCTCAGTCAATTAAGCATCTGACTTCAACTCAGGTATGATCTCATGGCTTGTGGGTTCAAACCCCATATCAGCCTCTGGGGTGACAGCTCAGAACCTGGAGCCGGCTTCAGATTCTGTGTTTCCCTCTCTCTCTGCCCCTCTCCTCCTCATGTTCTGTCTCTCCCTCTCTGCCTCAAAAATAAATAAAACACTAAAAAATTGTTTTAATTAAAAACTGTATTTTAAGGTGCACTTGGGTGGCTAAGTTGGTTAAGCATCGTCAGGTTGTGGTCTCATGATTTGTGGGTTTAAACCCCACATCATGCTCTGCACTGACAGCACAGATCCTGCTTGGGATTCTCTCTCTTCCTCTTCCTCTACCCCTCGCTCCTCTTAGAATAAGTAAATAAATGGGAAAAGAATTATATTTAATTTTTTAAATATTATTAAGTGGAAAATGTTACTATAAACTTACAGTTAATGTAATTAATAGAATTGCCCATGTCGTCTCAAACATATTGAAATCTGGCATAAAACAAAGTAAATGTATATGCTGAGTCAAAGGAAAGCAAGGCGGGAACCCAGATGGTAGAAGAGGTTCTGAAAACGAGCCTGATGAACAAGACCTGAGCCCATCTGGCTCTCGGGAAGATCAGATACAGTCAGACACCTGGATGCTTTTGAGGAGAGAAAATCTCAAATCCTTTTTGTTGTGGGTGCTACTACTGAGCTACCTACATTCATCCTTAAAAAACTCCCAACAAAAGTCAACGGTAACATCAAAGAAGCCAAATATGCCTGTCTTCCACGTGAGGCTTGTTCATGGTTCAAGAACATGCCTTTATGTTGCTCTCTTTATGCCATAATGTTGGACACAGTATGTCAGACATCTCCTGCCTTAGCCCTCACAGCCTTGGGTCTTTCCTTAAGATCATCTTTTCAGTGCGGTCTCTCATTCACTCAATTTAGATCCATGGACTCCATCTCCATAACAGACATTTCCTATTTCCTTTCCCAAATTTATTTTATTTTTTCCATTTAGTTTTTGTTATGATCAAACATATTCTATTCTCTACTGTGCATGTCATTTATTTTCTGTTTCCTATGCTGGAAAATTATAACAACAACAACAACAACAAAAAATTTTCATGGAACCAAGGATTTTTGTTGGTTTTGCTGACAGCACACAGAGCAGTGGCTGACACAGAAAAGGTGCTCACTGAACAGTTGATACTGTTGTTACTTGTGTTATCAAAAATTAGTTAAATCACAGAACTAGAAGGAGAAGCAATATACAAAATGAGTTGTACAAAATATATCTTGTGTCCTTTTAAAAGAAAATAGAAAAAAATTGAAATTGTGAAATTTATCACTTTTCTTTAAATTATTGCACTGACTAGGATCTGTAGTACCCTCTTGACAAGTTTGGTAGAGGTGAACATTCTTATCTCATTCACAGTATGAGGGATTTTCAGAATTACACAACAAAAATGTTATTTGTTATACTTTATTTTTTGTGTATTTTTAACAGATTAAGAAAAATTTTCCTAGATTTGCTGAGAGTTTTGGATTTTTTTATTGTCATAAATGGGCATATAATTTTTCCAAAATTTATTGAGATATAATCATTATATTCTTTCCTGTTCTATCACTGGTTTAAATTCATTCATTAATTTTACACCATTTATCATCCAAGCATTACTGAAATAAATTTACCATAATCATGATATATTATCATTTTTTGTGTATCTTTGACTCAAACATACTCTTTTTCTGACTATAATTTTTATATTTACATTCATTAGAGAGATGGACCCGTAGTTATTATTTTTTGTGATATGCCTGTTAAATTTGGATAACCCTTCTCAGAAAACTAATCAGAAAGTGTTTCTTTTTTCTGTTTTGATTTTGTATCTTGAGTAATTAATTCCTTACTATGGTTCAGAAGAATTTATCTGGAGAACTCTCTAGGCATTAAGTTTTCTTTATAAGAATGTTTTAAATGAAAGATTGTTTATTTTGAAGTGATTTCAGTGTTTCTAAATTCAAATGCCTTTTAGTTTTTAAATATAATACTAAAATATTTTTAAATTAAGAACTTCAGGACATTTAGCAAGTTTGTTGTTAAAATTCAAGTAGAAGCCATTTAAATTTTACAGAAGTTCATTTCAGGAGCAAAGGCCAGTCATCATAGATAAGTAAGAGATCCAACCTGTGTGCAAGTTAGACTCCAATAAATGAGTTTGTAATTTCACTTGTCTCTACTTTTAAAACTTTTTTCCCCCTTTCAAACAGGTTCTCCTACATCAAAAGTGCAAGTCCTAAGAGTTTTTGGATAAGAAACTTGAATCAATAAAATTGGTAATTTTCAGCCATGCAATCTTTGAACACATAAGGGGAGAGAAATATTTCATTTTATTTTTAGTTCTGCCTGTATAAACTACCCAATTGCCCTGCTCTGCTTTTCCCAATGGTGATATCTTACAGTGTCATCAAACCCTGCAAAGTTTGAAACTTCAATAGACTCACAAAAATGAGAGAATACATACCATCAGGTCAGCAACAAACCATTTTTTTATTATTATTTTTTATTTCTAACTCCACAGATCCAGGTTGATGACTGTCATATAAGAACTTGTAAGGATTGTTGAGGTGAAATTTTGGAACAAAATACCCGCATAATTTCAAGGTATGTTTTTTAATATAAAGCAATATTGGACGCCAGAATGTACTTGGTCAACATACATTAATTAACTATTCAATGTATAAAATTAATAAACATTAAATGAATTAATCATTTTAAAACTTTAACACACATCAACAAATTACATAAAAGAAGTATTATTTTTTCATGAATCAGTATCAACAATCTTTAATAATGCATATATATATGTATTTATATTTTACATGATTTTACATGATTTGGTTGTTTTCAAGTTTAACAATTCTAAATATATATGATGTTGGAAGCATAAAAGGAAATTACTTTTTTTGTTTTTTGTTTTCTCTGACTAGGTTTAAGTGGGACTCATTGAAACAGAAAAGCTTCAAACCACTCTCACTGGTGGCCACTAAAATGGAGGCATGTGAAGGCAAAATGTATATATTGTTTTACTATCTTTAGATTAATCAATTAGAACATAATACAGAAAGTTTTCTAATTGATTTTTCCCTCACTACCACACTTCCAGGACATAGGTAATACTTAATGCAAAGTGATATATTGTACGGTTTCACATACTCTGTTGGTTCAAAAATTGTCCCCTACTCTAGAAATTATATCATAATAATATGGCATATTATTAGCTAACAATGAGTTTACCTCTTTCTTATTGTACCACAAAGAAGAAAGTTAGTAAGAAAAGTTAAAGGCTATGATTATATTAACCAAATTTAGCTTCATCAATGATGCCTCCTGAATATTGAGTAGAATGTCACTATATCTTTGGTGAAAGGATATACAATATACTATACATATATAGTATATACTATATAGTACTATATATTCTTGGGGAAGCTGAATATACTATATATAGATATAGAACCCCAAAGAACTGTCTGCTATGGGGTGTAGGTGTGGACATTATTGGATTTTAATGTCAGGTTATAAAATCAGTTTTGTGCAATAGTCCATGGAATAATATTTAATCCAAAAAGTACGAATCTCAAGATCAGAATTTTGGTGAATTCCCACTTGTGCAAGTAGATACAAAAATGAGAACTGGAAGAAAACACTGCTAGAAATTTAGTAGAAAAATGGTGTATTTGGCCAGAGAATTCCAAGGACCAGAAAACTTCCAGAAAGAAATAGACAAGTTCTAAAGAATACAGGCATTTGGCAAGTAAAACAGATTTGTATATTCTGGATTTGATGATTAGAAAATAACATTTGCCAGAGTATTTACAATGGAGTAGGGATACCGATAATTCTATAGGTAGAGAACAAGGAGGCTGAAGGAAATATGTCCTGATGGTCATAATTTTCTCTATGAACTGTGAAGAAAGAAGTCCTTTTGCTAAAAATAAGGATAGAGCAGAAAAGGGAGGGAAAGTCATGGCAAAGGTTTGGATTAACCACAAGAGTCATTAGAAACAGACTTGTATCGACTTGTCAACCTTTAACATTTGTATAAATTTGAATACTACTTTGTATTACATATAGGTTGGTTGTTTTCTCATCTCTTATTGCCATTGCTGCCACTGTTTCTTATATCTGTAATGCACTCTCACTTATGTCGAAAGACCATATCTTATCTGTAGATAAGTAATTGATTTTCTTCAAAAAACTTTTCTGATTCCCTCCCAACAAGATGAGATGTCACCTTACCAGGAACTGTAATAATAATGATCTCTATGCCATTACAGACTCTGTTTATATCTATGGAAAATTTCAAGTATCACAATAGAAATACAATTGATTTCTTATCTTTGTATGCTCTTGCAGTTGGGAACAACTATTTGTTGTTTGTAGAAATGGCCCCCTCCTGGGTCGCATGGGCGGCTCAGTCTGCTGAAGTCCGACCTTGGCTCAGGTCATGATCTCATGGTCTGTGAGTTCAAGCCCTGCATCAGGCTCTAAGCTTTCAGCAGTTTTCGAGTCTGCTTGGGATCCTGTGTCTCCCTCTCTCTCTACCCCTCCCCCACTCGTGCTCTGTCTTTCTTACTCACAAAACAAATAAACATATGAAAAATTGCCCCCTCCTATTCTAGGACACAAATGTTCAATGTTTTGTCTGAAATGCTGTCATTGCTCAGGACTCATCATCATAGCTTAAGTTTAAAAGCAAAGATTATCAAAGGGTATATATTCTCAAGCTCAGAAAAGTAAAAGGAGGAAAGATGTGAAAGAATGCAATGGAGAGAGGGGGAGAAAAGTGAATATTACAGAGCACGAAGCATTTTCCATTTCAGTTTTAAAACTTGCCTATAGGTCCCACTGTTATTTTTGAAATTTAGAGAAAATAGAACTCAAAACTTGAGAACATTCTCTGGAAAGTATACATATATAAAATATTATCATATAATTATATATCATCTCATATGTACTTATTATGTTAATATATAATGTATAATATACTAATGCTCTGATTTAGAAGAACTCTTTAAATTACTTGTGCAAAATTTAAGTAGTGGGTGCAAGAAGAGAACTAAATGGCTTTCTCTTGAATGACTGAAAGTGCAAGAGAAGTGGACGACTGAGTTTGGTATCTGAGGAAAAAAGAAAGACAAAAATGTTTGTCACATAATTTCACATTGTAGAATGACAGAGGGTTAGCAGAAATGGTGGTATCTGATATGGTCTATTAAGGTGGTCCCTGCTCCACCTGACATTACTTTCTCAATACTTCCTACAAAATCTTAAGTAAAAGTTACCGATACAAAGTCTTCAGCAGCATTATGAGAACTGAGTAGTGACAGAGCTGTAAAGATGAATATGATCATCAAAACGTATGTCTCAACTGGGGTGTGTGGCAGGGAGATCACGTGGAAAGAGGAATGTGAGTCCCTGAAGACAAGCAATGACAGAGTGGCTGAGGCTGTGGTCTAACCTATAGACACATATGAGAGGGAGCTACAGAACACCAGCCTCAGGAACCTTTTTCTAAATTCAAAAGGACTCTTGAAAGAAGAAGAAGTAAACTCTGGAATTTATAAAACCCAAATAATGACAGTAGCAGGCCCTTAACTGAGGATGTTTATTTTCTTATTGATCCTGGGATATATTGCCACAAAATTAGTAGCTTAAAATAACATTTCTTATCTTACAGTTTTTGCAGTCAAGTCTCAGTAGTTCTCACTGATTAAAAGTATATGCCAACAAACTGGGTAATCTGGAAGAAATGGACAAATCCCTAGAAACTAACAAACTACTAAAACTGAAAGAGGAAGAACAGAAAATTTGAACAGATCCATACCCAGCAAAGACATCAAGTCAGTAATCAAAAATTCTCACAATAACCAAGAGTTCTGGGCCAGATGGCTTCCCAGGGGAATTCTACCAGACATCTAAAGAAGAGTCAATACCTATTCTTCTCAAACTGTTCCAAACATTAGAAATAGAAGGAAAACTTCCAAGCTCATTCTATGAGGTTGGTGTTATCTTGATTCTCAAATCAGACAAAATCCTGCTAAAAAAGAAAATCACAGGACAGTACCCCTAATCATTCACCAGGATCAAATGGGATTTATCCCTGGGCTGCAAGGGTGGTTTAATATTTACAAATCTATCAACATGTTATATCACATCAATAAAAGAAAGGATAAAAACTATATGATCCTGTCAATAGATGCAGAAAAAACATTTGACAAAACTCAGGATCCATTCTTGATAAAAATCCTCAACAAAGTAGAAATAGATGGAACACACATTATAAACCCAAATATATGAAAGACCCTTGGCTAATATTATCCTCAATGGAGAAAAACTGAAAACCTTTCCCCTATCATCAGGAACAAGGCAAGGAGTCCACTCTCACCATTGCTATTTAATATAGTACTGGAAATCTTAGCCTCAGCAATCAAGACAACACAAAGCAATAAAAGACATCCAATTGGCAAGGAAGAAGTCAAACTTTCACTATTTGCAGATGACACAATACTCGATGCAGAAAACCCAAAATATACCACCAAAAAATTGCTAGAACTAATACATGAAATTCAGCAAAGTTGCAGGATATAAAATAAATGTGCAAAATCGGTTACATTTCTATCTGCCAATAATGAAGCAGCAGAAAAAGAAATCAAGGAATAGGTCAAATTTGTGATGCCACCAAAAACAATAAGATACCTAGAAATAAACCGAATTGATGAGGTAAAAGATCTACACTCTGAAAACTATAGAACACTTATGAATGAAATTGAAGAGGACACAAAGAAATGGAAAAGCATTCCATGCTCATAGATTGGAAGAACAAACATAGTTAAACTATCTACACTACCCAAAACAATCTACACATTTAATGCAAAGCCCATCAAAATACCACCAGAATCTTGCACAGAGCTAGAACAAACAATCCTAAAGTTTATATGGAACCACAAAAGATCCTGAATAGCCAAAGCAATCCTGGGGGAAAAAAATCTGGAGGCATCATGATTCCAGATTTCAAACTATATTACAAAACTGTAGTCATCAAGACTATATGGTACTTGCATAAAACAGACATAGATCAATGGGACTGAATAGAAACCCAGAAATGGACCCATATCTGTATGGTCAACTAATCTTCCACAAAGCAGAAAAGAATATTCAATGTAGAAAAGACTCTCATCAACAAATGGTGTTGAGGAAAACTAGACGGTGACATGCAGAAGAATGAAAAAGGACCACTTTCTTACATGGTCCACAAAAATCAATTCAAAATGGATGAAAGACTTAAATGTGATCCAGGAAACCATCAAAACCCTAGAGGTGAACACAGACAGCAACCTCTTTGACAATGGCTGGAGCAACTTCTTACTAGACACATCCCTGAAGGCAAGGGAAACAAAAACAAACAAGAACTATTGGGATTTCATCAAGATAAAAAGCTTCTGCACAGTGAAGGAAACAATCAACAAAACTAAAAACCTGCCTATGGAATGGGACAAAACATCTGAAACAACATAACTGATAAAGGGTTGGTATCCAAAATCTATAAAGAATTTATCAAACTCAACACCCAAAAATCAAACAATCCTGTGAAGAAATGGGCAGAAGGCATGAATAAACATTTTTCCAAAGAAGACATTAAAATGGCTAACAGACACATGAAAAGATGCTCAACATCAATCATCATTAAGGTAATACAAATCAGAATCACAATGAGATGCCACCTCACACGAGTGAGGATGGCCAAAAGTAACAATACAAGAAATAACAGATGTTGGCAAGGATGTGGATAAAGAGGAACCTTCTTGCACTGTTGGTGGGAATGCTAACTGGTGCAGCCACTCTGGAGAGCATTATGGAGGTTCCTCAAAAACCTGAAAATAGAACTACCTATGATCTAGCAATTGTACTATTAGGAATTTATCCAAAGGACAGAAAAATACAGGCTCAAAAAGACACATGCACCCAATGTTTATAGCAGCACTACCAACAATAGCCAAACTATGGAGAGAGTGCAAATGTCTATTGACCGATGAATCGATAAAGAAGAGGTGGTGAATATTACTGAGCAATCAGAAACAATGAAATCTTGCCACTTGCAATGACATGGATGGAGCTAGAATGTATTATGCTAAGGGAAATTAGTAAATCAGAGAACGATAAATAGCACATGATTCACTCATATGTGGAATTTGAGAAACAAAATATAAGAACATATGGGAAGAGGGGAAAAATAGAAGAGAGGAAAACAAACCACAAGAGACTCAATTACAGAGAACAAACTGAGGGTTGATGGAAGGAGGGGGTAGGGGGATGGGCTAGATGGATGGTGGGTATTAGGGAGTGTTCTTGTGATGAACATGGGGTGTTGTATGCGAAGGATCACTGAATTCTACTCCTGAAACCAGTATTGCATTGTATATAAACTAAATAACTTTCAAATTTAAAAAAAAAATGAGAGAAAAATATAAGTAAATAAAAATAAAGGCCTGGACAAGGGTGGATTCCTTTGCGGAGAATATGTTGTGTTTGTTTTTTCCAACTTCTAGAGATTGCTTGAACTCCTTGACTCATGGACTCTTTCCTCCTTCCGCAAAGTCAGTGATGTAGCGTCCCTCTGTGCTTTCATTGTCCTATATCTTCCTCAGAACAGCAATGGGAAAGGTTCTCTGCCTTCAAAGAGTCATGTGGTTGCTTTTTAGGTTCATTTGGGTAATCCGCCCGATCTTCATCTCAAGATCCACAATTTCAATCACATCTGCAAAATATCTTTGGCCAAGCAAGGTTAAAGATGAGTTAAAGACATTAGGATACAGACATTTTTCAGGGGCCATTATTCTGTCCCACACAGTGATATATAAAGTGAAGGATAGGATGGAAGAGTTACATTACAGAGAGTAAAATCAAGATTCAAATTTGTTAATCAAATGTGTTAATTTGTTGCAAAAATTATATACCTGAATACTTACATAAGTTGAGAGAACTTTGTTATTCTACTATTCTGAATTATACGAACTTGTGGAATTCATAGTTAATAACAAACGGTTCAATAGACAGAGAGATAATAATTCAAAATATCAGACAGTTAAATAATAAATAGTAGCAGCTGTTATTAAGAAATACTTGCTTCTTGAAACACATAAAGAACATAGAGTGAAGATAGAAATATATCATTGCTTTTGATTTGTAAATATATCAAAGACTTATTGGTTTATAACAGTATATTTCTCAAATTTCAATTTGTTAAATTTTCTTTGATACCCTCAATGAAAAACGTTCCATGAAAGGAAATCTAGACTATTTTAAGCAAAAAAGAAGTTCCTTTTATGTTGTACCTGTGAAAACGAATTAAATTTTCCATAGGAATCAGATCCTTTCTTTCCTGTGTGTTATATTAGAAAAAGTGGGCTTTTCAGCTATACCAAATTGCAATTCCAGCTCTCCAATGTCCCAACTAAGGGAATCCATACAAAATACTTAGCATCTATGAGGTATTTTGTTTATGCTAAAATAGAAATAATGCTATCAAATTGTGTGATTGTTAGAGTTAGATACTGTAGTTAAGTCTTGATCATAATAGGCTCTCCCCAATAATGGTATTAATATTATCCCATTTGCCATAGATTTATTTTTAATCAATCTCTAACATGCTATTCTATTGTAGAGGTAATTATATTTCTAAGCCTTTTGATCATCTTCTGAATAAACATTAGCACATTTAGAATGAAGTTGTTTTCACCAGTGTTTATTTCTGTCCTATGTTATTAAAAATCAGAATTAATTCACTTTAATTAAATACCAGTCCATCACTACTAGGAAGCTTGGCTAATTGCCTAAATTTGAAGGCAGACTCGTGGAGAGGAACATTTGTTGCTCTGCTTGGATAAAGCCAGGCTTGCCAGAAGGACCTATGCAAGTATCCTGAAAGAGTAAGACATTTTGACCATCTTCTACCTCTCCCCTTCCCAAAACTGGGAGGCTCTACTCATTTTACAAACGTGTGGCACAGCCATCCATGGTCACAGTATTTGTCCTATGCAATACATTCCAATATTCTTCTTTCTCAAAATCAAACTCACTGAAAGGTAGTGCATGTTTTCCACACCACTTTTTCTTGAGACTCTCTCTTTCTTGGAATTCCTCTTCAAGTATTTCCTTTGGAGGTTTTCCTTTCTGGATTTTTAAATTTTTTATTTTATTTTAGAGAAGGTGGGGCGGGGGGCGGGGAGAGAGAGAGAGAGAGCCTGAGCTGGGAAGGGGCAGAGTGAGAGGGAAGAGTACCTGAAGTTGTCTCTGTGCTGACAGTAAGAAGCCTGATGGAAGCTCAAACTCACTAACCAAACCTTGAGATCATGACCGGAGAGGAAGTAAGATGCTTAAGCAACTGAGCCACCCAGGTGCCCCTCCTTCCTGCATTTTTAATGTGAATGTTTCCCAGAGCTCTGTTTTAGCAGCTCCATTTCTCCTTGCCACTGAATGGAAATAGTACATCCCAGGGGACCCTAACAGGATTTGAAGAAGAAGAACCTGGACTGGAATAGAAGTTTTGCCATTTACTACTTCATTTTTTAATTCTGTAGAAAAATTTTGTAAGTGGTCTTTATATTTATGTTTCTCTGAGAGATCATTTCTAAAATGGGATATTAGAGGACCCCTGGCCCCAGGGCTGACCTCATGCAACTCTTGATCTTGGGGTTGTAAGTCTGAGTCCCACATTGTGTATAGAGATTATTTTAAAATAAAATCTTAATAAATAAATAATAAATACATACATAGAATAAGATTTCAGAATGTAATGAGGGATTTTTTGGAAGATTAAGAGAAACAATGTATGTAAAATCATGAGCACAGCAAGGCACCCAGAAGACAATAATGCTACTTACCACCCTAACTCCCCTTCCTTATTCCCAGGCCTGATTTCTGACACATTTGTCAACTATAACCTGATGTCTCATACAATCTCTAATTCATCAAGTTCAAGCCAATCATTTCTCTATCTCCACCTCTCTCCTTCCCTCCTTTCTGCGGTGATACTGGTTCTTCTTTAAATATCCCAAATGGTGAGGTATTTGGATGAATGAGAATACAAGGAGCTCAGTTGAATGAAAAATATGAAAGTCATTCTAGATTTTTCCCTAAACTTACATTCAGTCTTCACTGTAATAATAAAAATCTTGTATTTTAAGATTTTTTAAAGGAGTTATATACTGAGGGGCACCTAGGTTGCTCAGTTGATTAAGCATCTGACTCTTGATTTCAGCTTAGGTCATGATCTAATTTATGGTTTGGGAGTTCGAGCCCCATGATGGCTCCACACTGGCAGTGCAGAGCCTGCTTGAGATTCTGTCTCCCTGTCTCTCTGCCTCTCCCCTGCTCTCTCTCTTTCTCTCTCTCTAAATAAAGGAATAAACATTTTTTTTTAAAGAAGAGTTTTATACTGAACCATCGTTTTCTTTTTTTTTTTAATTTTTTGACGTTTATTTATTTTTGAGACAGAGAGAGACAGAGTAGGAGCAGGGGAGGGCCAAAGAGAAAGGGAGACACAGAATCTGAAACAGGGTCCAGGCTCTGAGCTGTCAGCACAGATCCCGATGCGGGGCTCGAACCCACAGACCGTGAGATCATGACAGGAGCCGAAGTCGGCCGCTTAACCGACTGAGCCACCCAGGCGCCCCATGAACCATCATTTTCTAAACTCACAGTCCTTGCAGTATCTTCATTTAGGCTTCTATTGTATCTAGCCTCAAAAATGACATGCATTCCTGGTCTCCTAGAGACTCAGTCACACATGTACTTGGGTTGAGAGATTTTTCTATCATGTAAATTTTTAAAAGTCAGTATCATATTTTCACTTATAGAAAAACTACAATAATATTTTATTATATGTTAGTATACAGTCATAAAATTTCTTACTAGCTTTTTATTATTGTTAAAATGTAGTTGAAATATAAAGTTATATTTGTTTCTGGTGTACAACTTAGTGATTTGAAAATTCTATACATTGCTTAGTGCTCACCACGATAAGTATAGTCACCATCTGTCACCATACAATATTAGTATTGATTATATCCCCATGCTGTGTTTTTCATCTCTGTGGCTTTTTAAAAAATTTATAACTGAAGTTTTAAATATTCTTTCATCATTTTACATGAAATATGATCTGAAGTCATTTTAGAACATCTTATATTAGCACATTACAAAATGCAATTTTTTATTCTAAAATGTAATAATGTACATTATTGTATATGTTTCTTTAATTCTACAATATAATAGTGGAAGAATATGTAAGAAAATTTAAATATTTGGCAAAACATTTGTTTCATACTTTTTAAATTAATTTAAAAATTTTAGCAAGTAAAACCAAGCTTTTTATACTTAATACATAGACCACATACAAATTAAAACTGAGACCATGCTTCAGATATCTAGCTTAGAAAAACAGATTACAAAAACTGCTTTTAGAACTGAAGTTGAGAATTGCCATTGCCACATAAAAATCAGTATCTCTATTAAAATATCAAAATGAGAAAGGAAACAGCTATTACCTGAAAGCATACCACCTACAAAGAGCATCTGAAAATAATTACTATGGAATGTCAATTATCTCAATAACTGAAAGTTAAATGTTTTGTAATGTCATTTTACTCCTCTTACAAACTGTTTTTTTTTTATTTTTAACGCTTTTATTTGTTTTTTGAGAGAGAGAGAGAGACAGAGTGCCAATAAGGGAGGAACAGAGAGAGAAGGAAACACAGAACCCGAAGCAGGCTCCAGTCTCTGAGCTGTCAACACAGAGCCCAATGTGGGGCTCCAACTCACAAACTGCGAGATCATGACCTGAGTTGAAGTGGATACTTAACCAACTGAGCCACCCAGGCGCCTCTTACAAACTGTTTTAAACGCCAAAGAAAACAATTTCTACGTATGATTTTTCCATAAATAGAATGCAAGTTTTGAGCCTAGTGAAACATCAACATGAATTTGAGAACTTATTTTAACTTGTCATTTTTAGATATATGGAAATAGGATTCATGCCAGAAATATCCAATACACTTGTCAAATTAGATAAAGCTTAAGACAAGAAGTGAGAGTGGAAGTTATGGGAAAACAAAACAAACAAAACAAAACAAGGGACTGCTAAGGGAAGAATTGAATTTGGATGCATTTGTTTGTGAACTGAACACTTCATACCCATCGCTTCTTAAAATTGGTAAAAGAGGTCAAGTTCTCCATGATCCAGCAAATGAACTGGGTTTATATTAATATTAATGGATTTTTCCCTCCAGAAGTAAAAAACAAATCCCTTGTAAACTTGTTGGCCACATTCCCCAGATGAACAAAAATGCTAAATATCAGCCATTGTCCATAATCTTCACAGAAATAGCACACACACACACACACACACACACACACACTTCAAGTTCCTTGTTAGAAGATAATCCTCCTGGTACTTTCCAATAAGTTACTCTGTTTGGAAGCTGGGGAAAAAAAAGTAATGCTTGACTCCATCTCATTTTTTCTCTCATGATGGAGTGAAAGACTGAACAGGGATGGGGGTGAGGGACTGCTTGGTCAAATTCTCTGTCATGCTAATTAATCAAAATGCAATTACACACAGATAAAACCATTGCAACAATGATGTTTTACTTCTAACTTGTAAATAATTTAATCATCACACATTTGTCACTAAAGTCAAAAGACTCTATGATTATAACTTAAGCTGATTCCAGTGCCACCTGAAACCTTCTAGCCAGAAAGTTCACTGAATCCTCATGCTTTCGTTTTGCACCACTCTATTTACTACAATGTACATAATCCCAACATCTTTTCCTTTATCTTTTAAACTTCTATTCCTATTATTGAAATGTGTGAAATATTTGTCTTTCTAATCTAATTTGGTTTTTTCCTTAGCAATATTTTTTTAAAAATTATGTAATGATTTTTGTTTTGTTTTGTTTTTGTTTTTGTTTTTGTTTTTTGAGAGGGAGAGGGACAGAGTGCAAGTAGGGGAGAGGCAAAGAGAGAAAGGGAGACACAGAATCCAAAGAAGGCTCCAGGCTCTGAGCTGTCAGCACAGAGCCCAAAGCGGAGCTCGAGCCCACAAACCATGAGAACATGACCTGAGCCAAAGTTGGACGCTTAACCAACTGAGCCATCCAGGCGCCCCAGCAATATTTTCTTAATAAGAAATTTAGATACCTGTAGCTATTCTTCCCTCTATTTCATCCTTTCCTCTTGTCACCAAAAGCTACATCAGATAAGGTGCTCTCACTAGATATCATCCAAATTGTATCATCCAAATTCTAAATTCTAGAGTGGAAACACACACACTATCTGGAACAAATAGAGGAGTAAAGCCTGTGTGTGACTGTTCGATGTCATTAGTAACTAAATATTACAGCAAATTTAACCTAGAAGCACATTCAAAAGGTGCCATGACCACATTCACTAAAAATTTATTTTACAAAATAGCTTAAAATTATACAAAACTGAGAGCAAATTTCTTTTAACTAAAATTTCCTATTCACGTTCTAAAATTTGATTATTAGCTTTTAAATCACTGTTTTTCAGTTTCTTCATATCAAGTACCACAGAGCCTCGGTTCCTAATATCTATTGATTGACCAGTGATCTGGACACAAGCGGGATGGATAATTTTGGATGATGTAACCGCTTTGCTCTATCACCTGTGTAAGCACCCACACTTCCCACATGATTCATCTCTGTCTACAGATAATCTATGTTTTCTTTCAAGTTTCTTTAAAAGTAGCTTACATGTTTCACTTCAATTTTCTTTAATCCATTATAAGCACATTTGGGCAAAATATTTAATTTAACAGAACAATCTTCATTATTTACACTGCAAGTTAAATAACTGTCTTAAGCAATGGGCGTTGAAAAGAAATGTAAATGACCATTTACTTAATGTGCCTTTAAAATGTCAAGTAATCAAGGGGAAGTGACTGCCACTTGACCCTGGAACTGGACTCAGGCAATCTGAGGCTTCTCACCCTCCCTGTCCTTCAAGCATAGGTTTTCTACCTGCTGTTCCCGTAACGGGAGTCATTTCAAGGACACAGCCTTGAGAGAGTAAGGTGCTGAGATCATCTGGGTAGCATATGTAACTGAACCTGGTTAAGGCCTCTCTATGAACATTTAATTTTCTGGCAACGGGCGTGGAGATCTACCCATTAAATGACCACCCAAGACAAGCTTGGAATGTAAGGTTCCTTGCTTACTGAATCTGCCACCTACCAATCTGGAGTGGCCTGTTTCTTTCTTCCACCTCTTCTTTCCCTGTGTGTACAGGGGATAATCTGAGAATTACTGGCTCAAATATTTCAACCCCAACCTTTATTGAAGAAAGCAGAATTTTTACCTTTGAAAATTCAAAAATGAGAGGGTCAGTATTTCTTAGAACATCATTTCCCCCAATTATTTCTATTTTTAGAAATAGATGGAAGCTGAACTTTGTCACAGAACATATCTTTGTATGTCCATAGAAATTTAAGATTATTACCATATATATGTGTGTGTGTATATATGTACATACATATATATGTGTGTATGTATATGAATATATATGTCACTGTTGGACACATAATTTCAACTCTATATCCTCCTTATGATATACACATTTTAAATGAAAACTATGAATGATACTTCTAATTATCCTCCAAAATTGAGTCTACTCTTCTTATTTTTAGTGAAAGATCTATTAAATATTTGCTGGGTTCATGGTTGCCTAACTTCCAGTGAATGTTCTCATTGACCATTTGGTTTGGTCCAAGTAAGATAAAATAAAATCAAAGTAGATCCAGAACTATAGCTACTTATATTCCCATCTCTTTAGAAAACCAGCATGCATACAATTGGTGTTTTGTGGTTGAATTCAGGGTTATCAGATGAACAGTAAATTTTGCCATTTTCCCATAAAATTTCAGTATATTTTGCTGCTTATCTCCAATATGCTGATAGTGGAAGCTATTTGGATTAAGCAAATATTTAATTTGTAATTCTAATTTTGAGAAGTGGCAGCAACCTATTTGATACACAACACCTAAATTGGTAAAAGAAAGACAAACTAGATGCTTCTAAATATTCATGTAAAATTAATTATTTTCCTAATATTCAGGCCTCTATACAGGTGTGGGCAACTCAACCCAGACAACTCAACCAACCATGGATCTTACAAGATAATTTTTGCTCTGTGGCCATTTTCTATGGTCCTCTAGAACTATGTTTATTGGTAAGTCAAAAATTTCTAAATTGGATTTAAAGATACTGAAGAGCAACTCTTCCTCCAAGCACAGTCCATTGACATACACTATGGATTGTATCTGAGTCTTTGGCCATTCAAAAAAAGCTTTTAATTTTGTCAGAATATCAATAAATATTGGTTTAATATGTTTTTTTAATTTTTTTTTCTGAGAGAGAGAGAGAGAGACAGTGTGAGCAGGGGAGGGTCAGAGAGAGAGGGAGACACAGAATCTCAGACAGACTCCAGACTCTGAGCTGGCTGTCAGCACAGAGCCCATTATGGGGCTCGAACCCACAAACCATGAGATCATGACCTGAGCTGAAGTCAGATGCTTAACCGACTGAGCCACCCAGGCTCCCCTAATATGAAGTTTTAACAAATGCTACAGGAGAATCTACATAGGAAACAAAGGTTTCAACTTTGTCTAAATCTCAACCAGGTCAGCCTAGAATGGTTTGTTCACAGAAATTTGTGTCTATCAATCATTCCAAATATTAAAAGGCTAGTGGTCTGACTAACTGGACAATCTCTTCCCATGATCTAAAAATATATATCAATAAATATTATTAAGGAGTGCTTTTGAATGTATATACATGTTCTGAAAACTATATTTAATTTATCATCCCTCACAAGGCTTATTCATCATTTCCTAAGATCTGAGAACCAATACTAGTAAAACAGTCTATAAGCTTGACAACATTTTAAGGAATGACTGCAAAGTTTTTAGACTACCCAGAAGCAGCAACTCATGACCCCTTCTAGTTATACTGGGAGACTAGCTGATGTCTGAAATGCCAAGTGTTAGACCCAGACTGTCCTATCCTGTTTGCACCATATCCATTAAAATTAAAATTTTCATTTTCTGGTCACCTCCAATCTCTTTGATGCAGCCTCTCTGGCCACTGCAATACCTCTTAAGTATAACCTTGACAGGGCAGCCATTCCTGACCACCTTATATATTTTTACAAAGTGTCTCTATTCTGTTACTCTCTAATTCATTACTGTGATTAATTTTTCACCCTAGTATTTATTAACATCTGTTAATGCTATATTTATACTTTTAAAAAATATATTGTTTGTCTTCACTAAGAATATAATCTCCTTGAGGATATTTTAATTGTTTGTGATTATGGCACTAATTTCTAGAATCATGCTCACTGTAGTGTACATGAATTTTACCTGTTGAATGCATGAATACATGAGGCCAGAAGATGAATCCCATGTCTGTGGACTTTGACACCGCATTGTTCAAGACTTATGTTTCTGGGCACCTTGGTGGCTCAGTCAGTTAAATGTTTGACTCTTGATTTCAGCTCAGGTTATGTCTCACAATTCATAAGTTTGACTCCCATACTGGGTTCTCTGCATTCAGGATGGAACTCCCTTCAGATTCTCTATGTCCCTCTCTCTCTCTTTCTGTGTCTTCCTCACTGGCTCTCTCTCTCTATTTCAAAAATAAATAAACCTTAAAAAAGATATGTTTCTTTTTACACATTTTATTCATATGATGAAAGAAACAATCACATAGATGTGAGATATGCCATGTTCAAATATCAAATAAGCAAATTGTTTTTTAAGCATTAGTAAGATGCTTAGGGGACTAAAAAGTAAAAGGTTTTATCTGGTCTGGAACGAATTTGGCCTGGATCACTGGGGCTATATTGTCTGGGAGGCCCTATAACTTATTTTCTACTTAATATCCCATTCTTTTCTCCAACAAAATCAATAAAGAAAGACAGTGTCTCAAACATAATTATTTCACAATTACTTTCAGTTAATATGGCCTCAATATAATGAGTAACTTTAGCATTTGAATGAGGTTTAGGCCACCTGTTTAAAGCCTATCTTACTCAATTATGATATCATGCCAGATAATTTAAATACCCAGGTGGCTGAACAAACAGTAAATCAAACTGCTGGCCCTGCAAGAAAAAAGCAAATTGCTCTTGATATCCAGCATTAACAGAGATGCATAGTATCACATAAGCCAAATCAATAACTGCATACCAATCAGATGTAATTAAGAATCATCTTCGAGTGTAAAAATGTAGTGACAGTTCTTATTTAATTACTACCACCTTTTGAAAAGTCTTTAAATCAGGGGTCCCTGGGTGGCTCAGTCAGTTAAGTGTCCAACTCTGTTTCAGCTCAGGTCATGATCTCACAGTTTGTTGGCTGGAACCCCTCATCAGATTCAGCTCTGACAGCACGGAGACTGCCTGGTATTCTTTCTCTCCCTTTGTCTCTGTTTCTCTCTCTTAAAATAAATAAATAAACATTAAAAGTTGTTTTAAAAAATCTTTGTCTAATTATATTCTATAAATAATGGCCACAACTCACCTGATTTTTGTAACAACCAAACTGAGGTCACATTAGAATAATGTTGCTATTGGGCATAACCTACCCTTATGATTTCCATATTAGAATTAAAACACTACATACCTGCTCTGAAATATGGCACTAATAATTTTATATTTATGATTTTATTATGGCAGATGGACTTCAAGGACTGAAATTTTGCATGTGCAAAGAAGCCCCTACACTACTTCTCTGCATATTTTCAAGTAAGAACCCATTTTCTCCCCTAGAATCACAACAAACCAATCCCAGTAATACCTGAAAGAAAGCAAAACCCTCTACAGATTGGTTGTCTATGTCCAATATGGACACTTGGCAAAGTTCAGCTGTCTCAGGCTCTCTCTCTTCAACATCCCTGATCATTAATATAATCCATTTCCCTAAACTCCCTGATATATTTGAAAGTCAATACTCATCCGAAACATTTGGACTTGGGGCGCTTGGTAGCTCAGTCTGTTGAGCATTCAACTTCTGCTCAGGTCACCATCTCACAGTTTGTAGGTTCAAGCTCCACATCATCTCTGCGCTGACAGCTCAGAGCCTGGAACCTACTTCAGATTCTGTGTCTCCCTCTCTCTGTCCCTTTCCTGCTCACACTCTGTGTTTCTCTCTCTCTCAAAAATAAATTAATATTTAAAAATGTTTAGAAAAAGACATTTGTACTTAGGCATAGAATTCGTGTTCTCTACTAAGAGATTTTAAGTCATGGATCTGCAGGCATAGAGAGAGGAATAAATCCAATGAGGAGCTTTGAAGCAATTCCATTGTGGGTATCATTGTTGTGAGCAGGCAGCAATTGACCTTTGTTACTAGTTCCCTAGGGGTGCTGCAGTGAAGTACCACATCCAGCACGGCTCAAAACAAGAGCTATTTATTATTTCACAGTCCTCGATACTAGAAGTCTAAAATCATGGTGTCTGCAGTGCTGTGTTCCCTTCGAAATCTGTAGGAAAATCCTTCCTTGTCTCTTCCTGGTTCCCAGTGGTTTGCCAGAAATATCTGTTGTTTCTTGGTTTTTAGGTACACCACTCCAGTTCTCAGACTTCATTCATAAGACACTTCCCTGTGTTTCAGCCTTCTCTGATCCTATTCTCATAAAGACACCTGTTAAACAGATTTAGGAGTCCACCGGCTTGTGGTATGATCTCCTCTTAAGTTTACTAATTATGTCTGCAAGTCTCTGCAATGACCTTATTTGAAAATAAGGTCATATTCTAAGTATCCAAGGTATTGAGGGATTCAAAATACCTATTTTGATGAACACAGTTCAATTCATAACAATGTGGTTCTTCTGTTTTCCTCTATTTGGCCTCTTGCTTTTGGAAAGGGTTCTTGCCAACGTTGCCATGGCTGCCATTGTGAGAAACTTGACTCCAGCAGCAGCTTGAAACAGAAGTAATCACATAGATGAATCAAGATCTTGGATTCCTGTGCCTCCAAAATTAATGAGCCCTGAGAAGACATTTGTCTCCACCTAGAGTAGGTAATTGTCATTTTAGCTGAGCGAGCTCTTCATTATCCAATTCTATGAACTTCAGCTTTTGCCCATCTTGGGTTAAACGTTGCCAGCAAGGTAGAATTCGTTTAAAAAATAATTTAAAAAGCAAATTTATTTAAATTTCAAAGACAGGTAAGTCAATTTGTCAAGTGTTTATTTAATCTGATCAAAGTGGAGTGCCTCGGTGGCTCAGTCAGTTAAGCATCTGACTTTGACTCAGGTCACGACCTCACGGTTGATGGGTTTGAGGCTCTGTGTTAACAACTCAGAGCCTGGAGCCTGATTCAGATTCTGTGTCTCCCTCTCCCTCTGGCCCTCCCCAGTTCACGCTCTGTCTCTCAAAAATAAAAGACGTTAACGTTTTTTTAAATCTGATCAAAGTGATTAATATAACCATGAAGATTCTCTTCACTGATTTCCTGGACTTCACCTTAAACATTTTCCACAGACAGGCATCATTACTTACACATTCACAAGGTGGGTCATTGTAGTCTACCTATTTTTCTACGTTCTATTATCATCCTTATATATCTGATCTCTTAACAAGTTATATTGCAGGATCAGGGCATTTGCACCGAGGTCTATGAAAGCATCTAATTTATCTCTGTGCAGCTTGTCTGTGTATCTTGTTTAATTTTATAATCACCAGGTTAGCATGAAACCTGCCATGCCTACAAGAAACGAGCAACATGTTTCAACTAATTACTGGTATTACCAGGTGCATCAGGTGAGTAATACGGATTCTGAGCATTTATATAGGACTTTTAAACAATGCCTGCCTTAGACATAACTTTTTTGAAGAAGAGAGAAAAATAAGGGTCAGAGCTATGAGAAGCCTGGCTGATGTATCCTAGCATACTCAGTCCTCTAACAATACAGTATCTAAGTTTAACCATGGTTCCCAAACTCCTGATTTAGTACTTTATTTCCACTTCCCAAACCAATCCAAAATCACCATTTAGTTTCACTCATAATTCTGTGAGTTTTCCAAGGCTCAACTATGCAGTGACTCTGCTGGCCTCACTCAAGGTCTTCAGAAAGCTGCCTTCAGCCGAAAGAGATGGTCTTTTATGTTCCAAAGCACTTTTCTCAAGGCCTTTATTTATTCAACAGTCTAGCATGACTGCCATACAGCATGTCTACTGGGTTCCACAATAAAGCATCCTGTCTGTCACATATTATCCATCAAATCTGGTCCGCACTCAGGGGGAATATGAAGAGATTTATCCCTTATGTGAGCGGTAGTATGTATATGTAAATTGGGAGCAATTGTTAGCAGCCATACATGGAGACGACTTATCTCTGTATCAAATGCCCACCATTCAATATTGCCACGAATTCTAGTTCTTACTTTCAATAAATCATGATATTCTACTGTATCAGTAAAAGTCCAATCAGGAGAGTGAAACGACAGGATGATTTGTACAGGAAGAGGTTTATGTAAAAGTATAATGATCACAGGGGATTGGAATAATGAGGGCATTGGTTAATAAGAAGAGAACGCTAAAAAATAGAAGACTCATAAATTCAAGAAACATCATATACCCATAGATTTGAGTCATGGTACTTAAGTAAAAGACACCGTACATCCAGGAAAGCAAATATGATGATAGCTTCCAAGGAAAGAAGTGTTCTATTTTTAATCACTTCCACTTAGGCAGACAAGTCACTGAGAAGCATTTTTTTCTAAATAAAAACTAGAAATATGAAAATAGCAAATGAGATTGATAGGTTCTGGGGATCTAATATTCAGCATGGTCATTATAGTTAATCATACTGTATCATATGCCTGAAAGTTGCTAAGAGAGTAGAACTTAAATGTTATTACCACACACATACACACACAAACAAAAGGTAATTATGTGGCATGATAGTGATATTAGCTACTGCTATGGTGACAATCATTTTGTAATATATAAGTGTGTCAAATAAATAGGTTGCACACCTTAAACTTAACCAATGTTATATACCAATTACATTTTAATAATTCTGGAGGGAAAATAATTTTTTAAGGTCATCTATTTGTTTTGGGAGAGAGAAAGCACAAGTTGGGGAGGGGCAGAGAAACAGAGAGAGAGAATACCAAGCAGGTTCCACACTGTCAGCACAGAGTCCTATTCAGGGCTCAAACTCACAAACTGTAAGATCATGACTTGAGCTGAAGTTGGATACTTAATTGACTGAGCCACCCAGGTGTCCCGAAAATAATTTTTAAAATAGCAACTATGTTAAAGATACTATAAGAATGTTGCTAAACAGTACAGATTTTTATTTATTCTGCTTTACTGAAACATGTAAAAATTACCTCCAGGGTTTAAATATCTATTCGTATTTGCAACAACTTGTGTTAGGAAAATTAGTGACAAGAATGATTCTATTTTCCCAGGAGAAGGAAGAATTTTCTAAGGTCCTCCGGCTTAAAGAGAGTATTTTCTAACCATGTTCTGAGAATGTTTAGGGCCATGTTAACTCAGAGTTGTCTTGGAAAGTTGATAAATAAAAATCAAGAAACTGTTTTCTCATGTAGATTTAAAAGACTTAAAGACAGCATCTTTAGCAAATCCTAAAAATATAAACAGTTTCTTGAGACACATGTTTTGCTTTAAATTATCCATACTAAATGAACAATAAATAAATGAATAATCTATGACTTTAGATTTTGAATAATATCTCAAATTCTCTATTTTGACCCAAAGGACATTTAGATATCATTATTTTAAACTAATTCTGCTAATTATATATACCATTACACTAAAATATGAAAATTAATCAAAACTATACTAAACATAATCATTGAAACAAGTAAACAAAAGTAAAGAAATATATCAGTTAAATGTTATCTTATGAGAAAAAATTAAAACATTTCTTATGTAATAGTTAAGAAATAATAACCAGTTCTCATCATTTGTCCACTTCATAGTACAGAGTACTCCTAGTACATACCAGAAATAACATTATCAATTACTATACTATATAGAAATAATAATTAGTAACCACAAGATTAATGAACTGAAGAAGCACACAGCTTAAAAATAACAAAAAGAAATTATATGNCGAACCGCGAGATCATGACCTAAGCGAAAGTCGGACGCTTAACCTACTAAGCCACGCAGGCGCCCCTGTTTTATTTATTTTTGAGACAGAGAGAGACAGAGCAGGAGCGGCGGAGGGGCAGAGAGAGAGGGAGACAGGGAATCTGAAACAGGCTCCAGGCTCTGAGCTGGCTGTCAGCACAGAGCCCGACACGCGGGCTCACCCACCAACCGTGAGATCATGACCTGAGCCGAAGTCGGACGTTTAACCAACTGAGCCACCCAGGAGCCCCCAGATGATTGTTTTGAGAAGGCAATGTAATTAACTTAAGGGGTGATGGTAGTTATCTGGGAAATCATACATGATATGACAAAACAAAGAAAAAAAACAAAAAAACTTAAAATCACTTTTGAAAACAAGAGTTGTTATAAAATAATGATAGAATAAAATATCTTTTGGAATTATAAATCTGCAAATGTTTTAACTGTGACAGACCTGATATTAGTAACATCCAGAATGGAGAACCCGTAACAATTAACTATAATGGCCAAAATTTCATATGGAATAAAACAAATAAATGAATCAAATAATACTTGTAAAAGTTTCAATATCTTGATGAAAATACTTACATTCAAAATATAAGTCAAATAGGACACTTGAATAGAAATATTTTAAATACAATGTACCATTAATAGATGGAGCCATTAAACTGATTTAATGGAGTTTTCTCCAGAAAGTAGATTTTCTATAAAGATTCATCAACTGTATAGAAAATGATAGCAATATTTTATTTCATAAGCAAAGAGTAAAAATCATCACAACAAAAGCATCAAAATTGAAATGTCCATGCATAGCAGTGCTAAAAGGATGGGGTCAACCTAACAGAGTGAACATATTCTATATCCACTTAGAAAGATACTGTTCAGAGAAAATTTAGACTCTCACCAGGTAAAGAGAAACCAAGGTGCTAAATTTGGCTATGCTTGCAAAGAAACATTCAGGAAAATAAAGAAGCAATTATCAGTGAGCTAAGTTTCAGGCTTCCTTTGCTCACTGTTTTTGTATTCATATAATGAATGAACAGCATTGTCAAGAGCACTCTAAAGTGTCGTAGGATAGGACTGGCATCCAGCCAAGAAATTCTGCAAATGCACTTCCAAGGGGAATAAAAAAGAAATATAGAAACATAGAGTCAGAGATGTATTTTGTATTGCCTTTGTCTCTTTTGTACAGTCTCAGAATACTTTTACAAATCTGTTTCTGCAGCACTGGGACTCAAAGTCTGGATTTTCTCTTGAAAAGAACATAAGCCACTGAGGCTACATTTTCTAAATGTACAACCTCCAGTGGCTGGTATAAAACGCACAGAACAGCCCATAAATTACATTCATCCCAGATCTGACAATTCCCATAGAATTACACTGAACAGAACTAACTAGTAAAATGCTCATTTCAAAGATGCATTTTATTCCCCAAATAAGGTAGCCTAATTACAGTAATGTTTATTAATATATATTCACACCATAGACAACCACTCATTGACATTTTCTGGTGGAACGGTTTACTAAGTACACTGTGAGAATAGATATATGCAGGCTTATAACTGAATGCACAGGAAAAAACTGTTTGTGATGAAGGAAAAGCTAGAGAAAACTCCAAGACATGCAGATTTTAAGAAACTGTAGACAAAGAAAGGGTCAGGCAAAGAAAAGGAGCAGGGGAGTACAATCTTTGGGTCAAAGCTGAATGATCTATAGAGGGACAGAGAAGAAGTGTCATTCCAAGCATAATGCATTTTATAATTTTGAGGAGCTGAATTAAGAGGATCTTTGCATAAAAATCAGCAATTCTGTTTGGTATCTGACAATGGTAAGGTGCAGTGCAGTACTTAGGTTAAGTTGAAAGTTCCTAGTACTTATGTAAATAGTACCTCATTACACACATATATGGTGTATATTTGTTTTAAAAGTGAGGATGTCCAGCTGCCTAATGCTGGGGCCGTCACTAAGTACCTTAGGTCCTTAGAAAAGGATGGATAATTATACTAACTGTATCACTGTTTATTGTGAGGCTGAAATATTAAATATTTAGTGTTATTGGAAGATATACTTACTACATTCTAATAATAACTATTAATACTGCTGTTGTTTTATGGCTATTATTATTATGTAGTGATAGAAAGCACCTTAAAATATATTTTTGAAACAATAAACAGTGTTTAAATAAATAAACAGTGCATGCAAATGAAACCTAAAACTCAACTTTCTTGGAAGATATTATCCTAAATTCTTAAGCTTAATTTACTTAAAAGTCATTATGAACGTATTAGCCTATTTTTTTCTGATTTTATCTATGAATTTCTACATGTAAATTTACTCATGTAACAAGATACATTAAATACTAGTGGATGGAAAATTTATTCATTTTTAAGATCCAAAATATTTATGCTTATAGCTATTTTCAATCATATGGAATTTTCATAGCAGTATACTGATGTAAAATAAATAATTTTAATTAAATCCTACCAAATATTTTAAAAATTCTGCATTTGTTTGAGTTTCTGACATTCTGATGAAGTTCTTAGTAAAAAAAGATAATGCTTCTTCACTTTAAAGAAGTCACTAAAAGTACTATTAGGATTTATATTCTTTATAGAAAGTAACCGCAAAAATTCAACACGAATTAAATTTAAAAAATAAAACAGGAATATCTCCAACCTACTGATATTTAATTTCAATCCAGCAAAGTGGTTTTTGATATAGACCTTTTTTCCATACTTTTATACAAACAAGATTTATGTTTTGTTTTTACTATGACATCTGTATTGCAATCTCTTCTTACTGATTAAAGATAATTGGTAAACATCATAACAGAAAAAATGGTATTTTATAGATAACAATGTAAATCTTAAAGATAAATTGATGGATTTCATTGATCAGAAAATGCATAAACCATGAGATTCCAATTGCAACTTACTTATCTCAATATTTGAAAATACCATTATGAACTTGCATTCTAGCTAAGCAGAGAAATGTTTTCTTTCATATCCATCTGCTCTGATTTTTCACTAAAGTAAAAGGAAAATCAGCCTATATATATTCATCTCCTGATGAACATGAAACTGAGTTTATGAACAATATGTTGTCCACAAATTGGGTACAGATTGTCATTAATGGAAATAAGTGGATGTGGGGGAGAAGGGCCCTGTGGAGATTTTCTTTAGCACACTTTGCAGCAAAAATACACCTGCAAAAACTCACTATTCAAATTTATGTTAACATATAATGAATCATTTGAAATTCCACTGTGCTGCTACTCCTTACATGGCTATCAGAAGGACATAAGGCTCATAAACATAGTGTCCTTCAAAATTTTTATAATTAGAAATAAAAATATTAACTTTGTCTAATTTAGATTTATTTTCAGACTCACATAAGACATACCACTGTTATAAATAATTTTTTGAACTGTTCTCAGTCATTACCAATTCCTTCATTATATCCTGGGATATTCAGGTCCAACATCACATAAAGAAAACAGAAATCCTTTGATGGTATTTGAATCTACTTATTAGGAAATCTTACCCCTCCCAATATTACCAAATAATCTTTAAATTTCAAAGACGTAATGCAACACTTGAGCGTGTGAACTGTCTTCAGTAAGAAGGGTCAACCTGCACATTAGTCCCATGTTTCAATGGATTCAAAAATAATCAAGAATAGGAAGTTATTTCCTTTTTCTTTTGTGCATATTCTATGAAGCAAGTTTATCAATGCTTCAGTACTTTACACAGAAATCTTAGCAAAACTGTCTTATTAATTTCGTTATTCAAAACTTGCTATTTTCTCTCTGAAAGAGTCAGTCATGGGCCCATTGGTCACACATAATAGGATAATTTGAATTATAGACAGTGTTGAAGTAAAAATCGTTCATTATCAACTCTATTGCTAACCCATTTTGTTTAGAGTTCGGCTAAATTTTCTCAAACCTTAATTGTTTTAGGAAAAGTTATTAACCAAGACATGTCTTACTTCTTTACAAGTAAAATTCTTTGATGGGTCTGTTCCATAAATTATTCAGATAATTTTGTGTTATTTTGCTTCATTTTAAACAAACTAAACACAATATGAAATTGCTGCTAGCACTAAGACAATGCCCTGCATTGCTTTTATCTCATTAATTTTAAAGGTTTTTCAAATTTTTGCCCTCAATCTCATTAATTTACTTATTTTTTTTCCATTGGGTGGTTGTATTTGTAACATACACTTTGTTCCAGAACTTCTGACAAAGATACTTCATCATTTTCCTATGTGGGTTCTTCAATGGTACTCTCCATATTTTTTTCTCCAGTAATTTGCAGTACTATCAATGGCTCCTTTTTTAAAAATCACCTTTTAGTATACTTTACATATGACTTTAGTAACGTTTATCTTTTTCTTTTATGTTTGTAATAACTGTACAAGAAATCTTTGCATATTCCAAAGTCTCAAGGAATTTTTCTCTTTCTTTCCCCCAAAGTTTTATAATTGTAACATCTAGATTTTGGTCTATGAATTATTTTCAGTAATTCTGGGTATATCATGAATTCATCATGAGTTTCAAGGTTAATTAAAAAAAAACATTTGTCTCAACATCATTTTTGGCAAAGACAGTCCTTCCCTTCATTGGCATGCCTGGCATCTTTATTACAATTCAACTTATCCTGACACCTGGCTGGCTCAGTTTGTGGAGCGTGGGACACTTGATCTTCAGGTTGTGGGTGTTGAACCCAAGTTGGGCCCAGAGCCTATTTTAAGCAAAAGAAAAAAAACATAAAATGATCAAATATCTATGGACTTATTCCTGGGCTACCTGTACTGTTCCATTTATTTGTCTGTCTGTCCTAACAGAAATACCTCACTATCTTTTCATTGTAACTTTACTATAAATAAGACTTGGAGTCAAATAGTAAAAGTTCTCCAATCCCTTTCTTCCAGCTCATTGTTTTGGTTCTTAGTTCTTTGAATTTCCATATAAATTTTAGAATCATCTCGGCTATCTGCATAAAAGACTCATGGGATTCTGGTCCCAAATTCGTAAGTCTAGAAATTAACTATATTAACTTTTAAGTCAGTGAAAATTATAAAGGAACGTTTTTTAACATTTTCTTTTACTTCTCTCAGGATTCTGTTGGAGTGTTCAGTTTTGAAGTATTTTATTTATATTAATTGTCTCTCTAAGTATTTTATGTAATGGATATTGTTCTAAATTATATTTAATTCCATATTCTAGTTCTTTCCACTATATAGAAATATAATACAGTGAGTTTTGCATGTTGATTATGTTTCCTGTAAGCCTATGAAATTCTCTAATTTTTAATATTTTTATAGATCCCTTAGGATTTTCTTCATAATCAGTCATGTCAAGAGAAAATTGTGTTTTACTGCCTCACTTTTAATCTACAAGCTTTTCCATTTTTCTTGTTCTGATGCACATTTTAGGACTTCAAGTATGGTGGTGAATAACATTTATTGATGTTCTAATATTGAACCAATATTGTATTCCAGAGAAATACCATTTTGTTAAAATAAGTCCTTATATATTTTAGTTACTGTTAGCTACTGTTTTACTAAAGATTTTTGTATCTATGTATTCTCATCTATTCAAGCATCAATGTTTATATCTTTTCATTGTGTAAATAGATACATGTTTACTATACAAACAATACATTTTTAGTACATTTTCTGATTTAGGTATCATGGTAATTTTTGCCTTATTAAATGAAATAAGAAAACATTTACTATGTTTTTTCAAATAGTATTTATATTAGTCATTCCTTAATATTTAATTGAATTTACCACTATATTTATGTAGGCTTCTACTTTCTTTATAAAAAGGTTTTTAAGTAACAATTGTGTCTTTTTTCAAGAAGTAGGACTATTCAGGTTTTCTATTTCTTCTTGAATCAGTTTTAATAATTTGTGTCATTTTAGACATTACCAATTTCATGTAAATGTTTTGACTTTGGTATCATAAAGTTGTTCAATATATTACCTTAATACACACTGTTTCTTAGATATTTAGTAGACCTTATACTTTCATTACTTTTTCTTACAAGCCCGTTATTTTTTAATCAAATTTAGTAATTTGTTTAAAATAATAGCTTTTGGGGGACCTGGTGGCTCAGTCGGTTAAGTGACTTCACCTCAGGTCATGATCTCATGGCTCATGAGTTCAAGCCCTGCATCAGGCTCTGTGCTTACAGCTCAGAGCTTGAAGCCTGCTACAGATGCTTCTCCTTCTCTCTCTGCCCCTCTACTACTCATGCTCTGTCTCTCCCTCTCTTTCTCACTCAAAAGTAAATAAAAATATTTAAAAAAATAAATAAAATAACAACTCTTGGTTTCATTGATATCCTTTATGTTCATTAATTTTCTCTTTCAAAGATACCTGTTCTAATCTTTGTTTTCTTCATTTTATTACTATGTAAAGTTTTCTTTTTGCCATTGCTGTTTTTTATGGTATACACTGATACCCTTTATAGTATTTAAACTATCAATTATAGTTTTGGATTTTTATCCCACCATTCTTTTGCCTGCACCCCATACTTTCAAATGTTTTATTTAGTTAAAATCTTTTCTAATGTTTCTTCTGTATATGTTAAATGCTGGGATGAAGGCTCCTAGCCAGTAAAGAAATGAAGCAATTATGATGGGGGCGTGCCTGGGTGGCTCAGTTGGTTGAGCACCGACTTCAGCTCAGAGGCTGGAGCCTGCTTCAGATTCTGTGTCTCCCTCTCTCTCTGACCCTCCTGTGCTCACGCTGTCTCTCTCTCTCTCAGAAATAAATAAAACATACAAAAAATTTAAATTATGATAAGGAAGGAAAGAAAGGAATAAAAGAAAGACACAGACACTGAATAGTGGGAAATAAAACTGTGGCTACTTCCACAGATACATAACTGCATGTGTAGAAAACCTAGAATAACCTAAGTATAAATTATTAGTATTAAGTAACTATAGTACATTGTTGACTAAAAAGTCAAATGTAAAACTTAAGTTTAGAATATTTCTAGATTTGTCTCCATTATATACAAAGTTTGGAAGTTCATTCCCGTCATAACCAGAAAAAGCTGAATAGACTGAAAATCATCAACTTTTCTTGGCCCATCAGAAAACTAAGAGTTTATGAAATCCAGACATAGGTGCATCCACAGAGATGCAGCATCTGAGATCTGCTATTTTGGCACTATATACATAAAGAAGGAGAAATTGACCCCCCCAAAAAAAACCAAACGATTTAACTAATTTAAGTGATAATAGTTTAAATAATATTGTTAAGAATATATTAGGAAATTATGGGGCACCTGGGTGGCTTAGTCGGTTAAGCGTCTGACTTTCGCTTAGGTCATGATCTCGCGGTTCGTGGGTTCGAGCCCCGCGTCGGGCTCTGTGCTGACTGCCAGCTCAGAGCCTGGAGCCTGTTTCAGTCTGTGACTCCCTCTCTCTCTGACCCTCCCCTGTTCATGCTGTCTCTCTCTCTCTCTCTCCTAGAAATAAATAAAAAACATTAAAAAAAAAGAATATATTAGGAAATTTATAGCAGAAAAACAAATAAAATGAATAACAGCAAGGTCACATGATACAAGAGGGGGAAATTGGTTATACTCCTTATAAGATATTGGTACTATAAGGCAAATGCTATTTTTAAAAACGTTTATATAAAAGTTATTTTAAAATGTTTGTTGTGAAAACAAGGCAAGCATTAATTTTTTTTACTAAAGAATACAGCTAATATGCTAATAAAAGAGATAAAATGGAGTCAGATACTAACTTTAATTAAAACTAAGAAGACAGAAAGAGGGCCAAACAAGAATCAAAGGACAGGTGCAATGAATAGAAAACAGGTACCAACATAGTAGGTATTAACCCAACTATATTTAAATGCTTTAAACAAAATTATATAAATAAATTAACTAAAAGACAGAAATTTTATTATTTCTATTTATTGTAATTTGTTACGGCATGTTTTATGGCCCAGAAAACATCTATCTAGGTATCTTGGTCCCTCTTGGTAAATAATCTGTGAGAATTTACCAAATTACTGAAAACTTAGTAATTACATACCACTCAAATGGTTAAGATTAAAAAGACTATCAATACTAGTGTTCAGCAAGGATTTGAAGGAAAGACAACTATTACACACTTGTAACTAGACCGTCAAATTGGTATAGCTACGTTGGTTAAACATTTGGGTATTTTTTACATGATTTGCATATAAACATACCTTGTGACTCAACAATTTCATTAATTAGTATATAATCAAAAGCATGAGTATTGAACCAAAATAATTTGCATTAAAATGTTTATAACCACACTAGCCATATCTAAATAATATAAATAATCAATCACTATTTTGTGGAATACATTATATGGTGATTTATTATACAATTGTAAAACTATATGAACTAAAACTCTACACTTGAACATTAAAAAAGAGTTCCTGTCACATCTAATGAACATTTCTAACATAATTTTAAGCCAATTATGCAAGGCATAAAAGAATTAATGCCACATATATGACATTAATTTATGGTAGAAGTCATGACAGTCATTTTCTTTGGGGAGGAGAGTGATTAGTGATCAGGAGGAACATAAGAGAACTTTGTTGGTGATATACTATTCCTTAACCTAGATGGTAGTCACCAGAGTGTCTTCATTTTGTGTTGTACACTTGAGATTTGTGAATTTTTCTTTATATGTGTTACATTTTTAAAAATTTTGTTTTTTTTAATGTTTATTATTTCTGTGTGAGAGAGAGATAAAGCATAAGCAGGGGAAGAGCAGAGAGAGAGGGAGACACAGAATCTGAAGCAGGTTCCAGGCTCTGAGCTGTTAACAGAGAGCCCAAGGCAGGGCTCGAACTAATGAACTACAAGATCATGACCTGAGCTGAAGTCAGACGCTCAACTGACTGAGGTACCCGGGCGCCTCTAAATTTTTAAGAAGTTTCTCCTATTATAATTGCCTAAATATATTAAGTGATTCATTTTACAATTCTTCTAAAGAATTTTGAGTAGTAGTACAACGGGTGTTTTACTAAGCATGGTTGGCGTGAATTCTCAGTCTAACACTATCACTAATGGTGTATTTCTCCACAGGTAATGCAGCCTCTCTGTATTTTATTTTCGTTGTTGATAATATGAAATAACTTAAAGGTCCCTTCATATCTAAAATTCAAAATAACATATACTTAGAAATTTTCAAATAATAAAACACCCTGTTAAAACTCTTATTTTTTATTGCATTCTTTAAAATATGGGCATTGTTCTAAAAAGTATATTTTAAGGAGCACCTAGGTGGCTCATTCGGTTGAGCATCCAACTTTAGCTCAGATCATGATCTCATGCTTTGTGGGTTTGAGTCCCACATTGAGCTCTGTGCTCAGAACATGGAGCCTGCTTCAGATTCTGCTCTCTGCCCCTCCCCCACTCGTGTTCTGACTCTCTCAAAAATAAACATTGAAAAACATTTTTAAGTGTATTTTAAAATCATTAATTCTAAAAAATACATAGAGAAACACTGATGAATCAAGCCAATGGGTGGTATTAGGATCCAATATTATCCTCAAAGCCATGCAGTAAGCCCAATCATTGAAAAATTCACAAAAAAGACCTCTTCTTCTTTATCAAGTTATTTTTAACGTTTGCAATATAGTATACTAGGTAGGCTGAGGAGAAAGTTACCTAAGCAGTCATGGTTGCATGATGATGTCTTAACAAGGCAACTGGTTCCCCGTGGGGCTAGTCCAGCTTCCTCCTATTTAGTGGATAATTAACACATTTTAATATTTTCCAAATGGTCATTATTATGGTGACTAGTTGCACTTGATTAGCTAGCATCACTGAAGCTCTATTATCTGTCATCTGTAAATGACAGGCATGGCTCAGTTTAGCCAACAAAGTACTTTACTTCCAAGATTTTGACTTGTGATTAATCCAATTATCTCCTCTGCTATAAGGAGAAAAGATTATATTGGATGGTTTTGTTTCCTGCAGCAAAGTAATTTTCTGCATGACCAGCAATAATGTAATGTGGGGGATTTTAATAAGAGGCAATTATTTTTAAAATTAAACCTTAAACAGAATGCAGATTGTAATAATATGGCAGAGATGTGCACAAAATTATGAGTTACTTTAAAACTGTTCACCCTGCAGTGTGTTCTACTATGAAACGGTGCAATAAAGGAGACATAACCCAGACAGAAAAGATTTCTGTCTTCTGAAGTGCGTATGCAATAGTGAGACTGACAAGGTGATACTCCCTTTCTATGGCATTCCATAACTTAATGGGTGACTTTACTTTTATCTTTGAAATTAACAGGTTTTTTTTTTAAGACTAGGAAACATTGATGCAAAGGATATGTGGTATCCTTTTTTTCTTACCAAAGAGAAAATGTTTATGTCTGAAGTTGAAAAATGATCAATGAAAAACGGTAAGTTTTAACAAAATTAAGTCATCAAGTGCGCTAGGGAAAATTAGAGCCTCCCAGATCTCACCTGCCATGGTACGTAAATTGTGAAGATGAACAATGTTGCTTTCTGAAGGATCTCTGGAGCCGAGAGTCTAGGTTTAGGACAGAAAGCTATCACCAACTGAAGGCAGTGCATGTTTGTTTGTCAAGTTAGCCCTCTTCTGAAATTAGATTTCATATTTGAAGATATTTGAGATGATATTTTGAAAACAGAACAGGGGCGCCTGGGTGGCTCAGTCGGTTAAGAGTCCGACTTTGGCTTAGGTCATGATCTCACAGTTCGTGGGTTCGAGCCCCACGTCGGGCTCTGTGCTGACAGCTAGCTCAGAGCCTGGAGCCTGTTTCAGTCTGTGACTCCATCTCTCTCTGACCCTCCCCTGCTCACACTGTCTCTCTCTATAAGAATAAATTTAAAAATTTTAAAAAGATTTAAAAAATGAAAACAGAACAGATAGCAGCTAGAAAGATTTGAGATAGAGGAACACACACACACACACACAAGATATTTGGTTTGAAAGGAAACTGTGTCTTTTAACACACAAACTATTTCTCATTTCATGGTTTGCTTAGCTTATTTTATGTGGCCCTATGACACGATTTCTTTCTTACCTCCATCGTCATCAAAGAGTGTTTCAAAATAGTTAAAATAAAAGTAAAATGTTGTTGTGTTAAAATGCTTCATTTCTAACATGTAAGTATACGTATCACGTCAATTTCAAAAAGCTTTCAAATTATTTTCCAGTTGAATAATCCCTTAAATATTAGTTAAAAGTTAACATTGCTTATAATGTAGTGGATCTTCTGCTAAATATTTCATATTTATATAGCAGACCATAGTGATGCCCATCTTGACCAACTTATTTGAAATTGCTGCATTCCACTTACACTCCAAAGACTGCTTACCCAGATCTTCTTTATTCCATAGCACATGCTAAAATTCGTCTGAAATTAAAATGTTCTAACACATCAGTGAAGGCTTATGTTAAATGATGAGAATATCACTGATCATAGAAAGCCTTCACTATACACCGTTTGATTTTAACTTCTAGTTGATATTACTGTTCATTTAGAAATAAAAGAAGATTTCTGAAAGATCATGGTTTGCAAATACAACCATCATAGATTTGTTTCCTGCCTCAACTTCATGATCATTAAAATGATCAAAACTGCTATTAGTCCTAGTAAAAATGTTGCTTTTAAATTAATCTTGCATTTTATAAGTTATTGAGGTGTAGTGAGGGTTATACGGAGCTTAACTACAACCACTATCTATCTTTATTCTCCTCTGATAAAAAATACTTTATCCTATAAAACAGCAAGAAAAGGAAATTCTGAAGATCTGTGTCCCAATGCAACACAGAGTATTAGAATTTAGTTCTTTACAACATCAGTGAGCTTTGGATTTCCTCAGATATTTTTTTGTGCTGAAGCTAGATTTCCCCAGTGACTGAAAGAGAAGTTCTATGTCAGGCTGACCTGGAGAAGAAAGATGAAGTTAAAGATAAGATGAACAGGAAGACAAAGAAAAGGATGTGGAGAGGGGGAGGAAAAGAAGAGAAAAAGAACGTGCCCAGAAGCACTTTTTCTACCGGCCTCCAGGATCGGATT